>NC_143014.1:126727214-127007214 GCF_055824585.1 Amblyomma mixtum | reverse complement strand
GAAATCGAAATTAATGTATATCGGCTGTGTACGCTATAATCCGTCTGGTTAGGTATAAGGAGAAAAGCCGGTTGATTTTGCATCTACAAAACCCACCAGCTTGAGCAGTTTTGGAGACCCCGTCGCGCGAGTAATTGGTCATTCTGAAGCTGGAGTCAGTCAGGAATTTCTCGTGCGCAGTACACTTACGTGGGCGCCGACATGAACCCCGCACGCGACCTCTCATGTATGTAGAAACGAAGCTGTCATGTATCGGCACCTGTATACAGACAGACACCATTCCGTCACCCCGAAACCGACTTGCCAGTCGCCCCCCACCCCTCCTTTCCTACATGGTACGAGAATATGCGAGAACCCTTCAACCGCTCATCCCCCACGCAACGAGAGCCTTTTGGGAGCACTGGCTCTCCCTATCCAGAGCTTACCAAACATATTTTATTTAAATCATCTCTTCGATATCGCCTTTGTGACTCGTGTTATATATCTCGAGCCCGTATAGCTCAGTAGTATCAGTATAGCTCAGTATTGTGGCTTCTCACTAGTACAGAGACAAATTACAACTTTAGCTTACTATGATGACGTCGACGCCTTTTGTTCTGTTTAAAGAGAGTGTGATAAAAAAACACACTCTTGGATGGGTTGACAACGCTTATTTTCTGCACGGATGCAAATTGGGAACATCTTCGTTGGGATGTTGCGTTGCATCATTCTTGAAAATGCAGCATTCTGCTTGGAAGAAGGTAAGCTTGCACTACATAGAATTTTGGTAACTTTTTCTGGGGCGCTATCAAGAGAGCCTGTGCGTCTACAGATTTTTTGGGCCCTTGATAGAGTCTGGTGAATCAGCCGTGCACCATATGTCCACCAACTTGTTTCAGGGGATTTATTTTCAAAACTACAAAACAGCCCCTTGCCTGCCTCTGTAATTAAAAGGCGTCTATGTGCTGGTCTGTCTTTTCTGGACATGGTCGTGAGAGAACTTTATGCTAATACATTCGGATTTCTCACTATTCACTTTTCCGTCGGATACCTGTACGACCTCTACAAGGCAAATGACTAAGGTTGTGATCGGTCATTGCTTCCATTACCCATATATCTGCAGCCTTACCTAGCATTTTTGATGCCTGTGTAATAAAGCGAATTCAGCGGATGCAGTCGAGCCCACTTATAACGGGCGCCGATATACGCTTGCTTATTACGAACGGGCACGTTGCTACCGTCAAAATATGCATAAGGGCCATGGAAATTCGTCGCAGATACAACCAAAAACTTTGGCCGCACCACTCGGTTATAGCCAACGAGGAGGCGCCGTAAACTACCCCCGGAGTTGAAGAGATTGGGCTTCCAGTAAGCGCGGATATGAGAGAGCGCCTCTCAACCTTCACGACACCGCCCAAGAAAGAATATGTCGACCCAAAAATGCAATAAAAGGGGGCACTGCAGTGCATAGCGCTAACCGGAAAGTCCGGCGTCTGGAAACACTGTAAACGGTAGCGTAAACACGGTAACGGTATGGTATAACTCTATTGAAGCAGTAAGTAACCGCCGGCCAAGCCCGCGTCGATGGCCTACGAGGGCAATCATTTCCTGCGTGTTCGCTGGCTGGCCAAAGCATCCCAAGTGGAAGAAGCGCGGTGCGCGTAGTAAAGGGACATCGCCGAAAGCGAAGCTACTGACTATGGTCATGGATCAACTAACAGCAGTGATTTGAGAATTTTGAAAGCCTTACTAGCCATGCTGGTCACGTGGCATGCATTGCCTGCCCAGTCGGCTCCATCTTTTGCACTGCTACCAAGTGCAGGCAGCGTCATAGAGCGGGCGCAGCAACTGATGCACTCGGTGCCACGAGCGCTGCGCTACTTTCTTCGCTGCATGAGCCCAGGAACGAAACAAGAAGCTAGAAACACACGTGACCAGACGCATGTAGATTTGTGAAGACGCTTCGTTGACCCATAGCTGGCCAGATGTCTCCTCGGATAACTACGTTCCTGCGGACCACAAAACCGCAGAAGCACGTGCTCTGACGAAGACGTTGAGCACCAAGTACGAGCCCTCCCGTACTGCCAGGAATTGTATTTATGTGTCCAGCGTGCCACCAGCTGCCTTGGATACTTCAACCACGATTTGTTATACACAGTCCCTAAATTCATAAAACGCAGTTCTATAAGAAGTAAACGCCACTTTTAGCGGTCTTAGTATTTCTGCTTGTTATACGGAGAGTCAACTTACTACAAGCATCGAATTAACGAACGGAATCCGCGTGACCGTCAGGTTCGTTATAAACAGACTCGACTGTAGTTTCAAACGGCCGGGAAACCCTTTTTCATGCTTCAAACATGAACTTTACGTATTACGCCGTACCTTCGCGGCAAGGAGGCGTTGGTGCCGTGGTCAGTGAACTGCTACCTGTGCGAGCAACGAGAAATCATTGAGACACAAAATTATTTTTTTGTCGTGAGGCTGTGTTTTTTTATTCTACATATTTCAGCAGTCTGTTAAAAATACATTAAGATCATGAACTTCACTACAACATTTCTGTGTGCGATGAAAGACTCCGCAATTCCGTGCGAACTCTTCGTGTTTAAGGACCCCATAGCGTGTGGAAAACCCGCATTATGGATGAACACGCAAAACTGCCGCGTTGAACGAAGTCACTGTTCAGAGAACAGTGCTCCTTACCGCAGGAGGAATATGCTGCTCAAGTTCAGCCTCCTGACTGATTCCTGATTTTGATGTGTGGGCGGAGTAAGGGAGTCTTGGTAGCGTAAGCACTGCTACTGAGATCTTTGAATTCGACGAGATCAAGCGAGGCACAAGGAAAGAAAAGCTTCCTAATATGCCATGCAAGCAAGATAATAACAAGCCTAGGACTTGGCCGAGTAGCCTAGGGCCTCTCTAAACGGAGTTTTTCTGATGCGCCCCCACTAGTACGAATCCAACTCGAAGTATGAATACTGTTTTAGTTGTTCGTTTCACTGAATTAGCATTATAGCCTCCTTTACCAAAATTAACCACACTGTGTTTGGGGGCGGGGGGGGGGGGGGGGGGGGGGGGAGGGGCGTGTGTGTGTGTATGTGCGTGCGTGCAGCCTCCACCCTTGATGCACACCACACCCCGGTGGGCACACATCCGGGCACTTACTGGTAAAAAGGCACTTTCAAGAACCTTCACCGTCCCCCCACCCCTTATCGCCGACCTGTCAGGCGGATTGTTGGTACTAACTTTCTGCCGCCCTAGTCTCAGTGTCGTCAGCTGTCGGAGACAATGAGCGCTTAAAAAGTAAATGTTGCACTACCTACTGCGGGGGCTCAGACTTTAGGGCACTCGGCTACTTATTTGATGTACCCGGGGTCGAACCCGGCGGCGTTTCGAAGGAGGCGCAACGCAAAAGGTGCCCATGTGCTGTGGGATGTCAGTGCACGTTAAAGGTCTCTAGTTGGTCCAAATTATTCGGAAGCTCTCCACTACGGCACCCTATTCTCTCTTTCTTCTTTGACTCCCACCTTCTTACCTTTCCTTACGGCGTGGTTGAGGTGTCCATCGAGCAGTGAGACTATTACTGCGCCATTTCCTTTCCTCAAAATCCGTCACCCCAACGTTGTTGGGTCGTTGCGCTAATGTTTCATAAATTTGTGGTAAATGACGCAACGAACTGGAAGGTATTCTCAATAGGTGTTGAAAGCACTATGCACAACTAATTTTATTGCGTGTTCTATTCTTCAAAATGATGCACTAGATAATAGAATACCTGTATCACCGTGTGGTATTCGCCTACGGCCGCTGAATAATTCAGAAAAGAATTTATTTTTCGTGCTGTTTCGATCTTGATTTCATAAACCGAACTATGCTATAACGTGTAGTTGAACTTTAGGTCACGTGAGGCGCGGAAAAACTGCGATATAAACGCTGATACGTTGTTTTGAGTCACTACTGCACTTATACCAGCGTGCTTCATAGGCTAGTATTACAACAAACTGCATATTAGCAGTTATATTGCCCTTTTTTGTCGTGCCTAGGGTAACCTGAATTCAACTAAACGTCACAACCATCGCTCTGTTAATAAAACCAGAACAGCGTCAAGAATAAATTGAAATATAATTTATTTGTTGGTCGTAGGCGAATACCACGGGGTGCTCCATGAGCACCAATGTCGAAAGCTTCGTTTGAAAGAAGGAAACACGCAAGCAAAAAATTGGTGTCTAGTGACCTTTATTGAGTTAGATCAGTGCTAACAATTTGATTACAACCATACACAAACATGTAATGGGGGAGAAGTAACAACTCAAGATTTCATATAAACCTGACTTGCAATGTCTGTTTATGTCTATATCTATTTATGTTTATCTAGCCATGTGAAATTAAAGCGTCGTTTACTGTTCACTCATTTCATCACCGCATTAAAGAGTACTTAATTAATTTCCTGTGTAGTTCACATGCCTAAACAGTAGTAATCCTTGTTTAAAGTCTCATTTTCTTTGCATTATGTTTCAAAGTTGTTGCTGCAAATACTTTTTGTTCCGTTTTTCACACATAACATTGTAAATTTTTTGTAGATTGTTTATTTATGCTAATTGATACACTGCCTTCCATTCTTTGCAATTTTACCCCACTTGATTTGTTCTAGGAGGTCCCCCCGACAGTCGTGTACTATGGGACCTCCTTCTGTACTGATTTTATTGTATTTGTATTACTATGTGCGTTTTAAATAAACTTGAAACTTGAAACTTTATGTCTCTTTCACAAATCTACTTTATAACCCTCATCTCAGAGACTCGCTACTTCTGCCGCCTTCATATATTTCTTCCCTCAGTGACCATCAGTTCAAGGTTGAAGTGCCAAGCAGTCGCACCAACTTTCATTCTTCCTCATTCATCCCCAAGACAGCTAAGGAATGTAACCCCCCCACCCCCCGCTTCCATCGCATGCCTTACAAACTCCTGAGTTACTTAAGAATGCTGTTCCTGATCATATAATCTAATTCTGCTGTACCAATATTGTTATTGTATATTTCTTATTACTACCCACTCCTCTCTGTAATGATTTGGCCCTACGAATAAATAAATAAATGCTTTAGAATTGGTACCAGTACATTACAGAAGCGTCAATTAGGTTTCTTTCCAGGCACCACACTTCATTCAATTCTGTAGTCGCATATACTGGGTGCCATTTTCGCACTTTCTAGCGCAGACAGCTTCAGATGGGTAAACCTACGCACTAGACTATCTCTTTTTGTCTGAAAAAAAAAAGTGTGCCGGGCTGAAAAAAAGTGGGGCTAACCCGAGTCCCGAACCGGTTCGGAGCGGTTCCTTTGAATCGTTCCGGTTCGGGTTCAATTCCAAGATGGCGAAAAATATATGGGTTCGGTTCGGCTTCGGTTCCGGGTGAAAATTCGGGTTCGGTTCCCGTGTCGGGTTCAGGTTCGGTTCCGGTTCGACACCCTGATTGGTTGGTTTAAATTGGGGTCTTCTGCAAATCTTTATGCTTTTGCGTATGCTGCGCTCCTTCGAACTTTTCGCTCACATTTTGTGTTCTTAGGAATTCTTTCGTTAAAAGTGTGTTTTTGTGCCCCCTACGCTCTATGTATTAGCCTCTCTGGAGGGAGGGTGAGTGTATTGTTGTACTGGGTTTTATGGCACATAGCCAGCTAAGGCCATCATACGCCTAGCTCAAAAGAGGGCGTATGAGCGAATTTCAATAAATATATAAACTTTGATGTCAGACGCGAGGATATAGGCAAAAGCTGCCTTGTAGGCGCCTTAGCAGGGATTGCAAGTAGCAATGCACCAAAAGCACAAACGTGCAAATTCCTAGTATCATCCATGCAGTGGGATGTCTCGCAATAGTGGTTTTTGATCTCTACTCCAGAGCAGGCTTCAGTAAAGGCTGCAGTAATGCAACTAGCTGTGTTCCGCAAAGCTAGTTTCGGCTCACTGCGTTCGCTGCATATCACTGATGGATGCACAAGATCATCTGATCCTAAAGCATTAAACTTTATTCGAAATGTACGTGCGAATATTAAGTGACGTGCTTAAGGCACGTCATAAAAGGTGACGAAGTTTTACGATCTGTTTTATGAACAGCGGGGGTGGCTCAATGGTTTAGGCGCTCCATTATTTGGCACGAAGCTGTAGAGCCTGGCTGCGAGGCACGAAGCCCGGCTGCGAGGGAACCTAGCAGGAGGCTAATCAAGATAGAGACAAAAAAATGACGACTGCGTACTATGATTTCAGTGCACCTTGAATTATGGTGGAAATTATTTTCAAGATCTTCACTATGCGGCTTGTCTAAGTAGCCTAAGAGAAGCAATGCTTCAAAATCTTTTAACTGTTAGACGTGTTTTATAACCTCCATCAGCAGCTACAGATCTCATGATGTAAAGAAAATATTTGCGTGATGCCCCTACAGACACCTTGGTCAATCTTTCTTAGACAGGTACACTTGGTTCGTGCATTCTTTCACTTTGTGATCTTTGTCTAGCCTTCTTGACTGATGCTGCCCGAGATTCACAAACTGTAGGGCAGAGGGCCTATTTCCAAGTCCACGAAATGAGACAGGGAGATCATTAAAAATTTCCCGCCTTTTATTCCCTGACATTTTCTTTTAGATGTCATGGCTTTATTGAGACAAGTTCTCTTAGTTAAGGGCGGTTAGTAATGTAGCAGCACCTTTTTTGTCGACTATCGTTATTGATTAGCGCTCATTCGCCGGCCGTCCAAGTAGAGCTCTTACGTAATTTAAGACTTGAAGCATGCCTAGGGGCAGCGTCAACTTCGTTAGCCTCGATCGCAGATATATATAAAGCCAATAAAAGTGCCCTTTAATGAGGAACGAAATGAAGAGGAGGAACGGAGAAACAATTTTAGAATGAAAAGTATGATCATTAGACAGCAGCTTCTACAGGTGTGTCGTTCTGACATGCTCAAGAGTCAGACACAGAACAGTGGAGCTCATCTCTCCCTCTAAGTCCCACTTCCCTAAAAGTGCAGTTCCGAGATGGAGTTACAGTGCGTGCATGGATGAAACCAATATACTTATGCTCCGTACTGGAAGTTCATAGAGAGCTGGTAATTAGCGCCGAAAAGATGTGAGCCAGAAAAGACGAGAAAACCGGAAAATATTCTAAACCACAGGTAATCCGGACAATCGGTCTGGGTGCTGTTGCACTTTCTAAGGTCACTAAATTTACCTCGTGACGGCTGCGACGTAGCGCCGACAGTGTAGCAGCTTCCGACGAACATTAACTGCATATCATGTCTGCGGTGACTGATGACTATAACCAGGCAGCAAAATTCTTGTTTCCACCGACAGACACACACACGCATGAATGCTGGCCCAAACACTGAATCCATTTCGAAAATTTCATTCTGATTCTTCCCACTTCATTTCAATGTGAGATTTCTCCCAGTTTTTATGTCTTCTGGAAGTCATAGGAAGAGAGCCCCGTGCCATCGAATCACAGGTTTCTAGGGACGAGGCTACCGCTGCACCCCACTGTTACCTTTATTGCAGGTATGAGAAAATAAACTGGAATTATAGAGCACTGCGACTTTTAAAGCTGCTCGTACTCCCTGGCACATAAGATTTACTTATCTGTATGTTGCGACTTCGATATCGTCTCGTTGAATGCAGTGATTTCCCAGCGCACGGATAACACCTACTCATCGGTCTGCTTGCGCATCAGTCTTTCCTTAAAGACATGCTCAGATTTGTTAACCTTGACCCTGCTTCATGCCGGTGTCGTGGGACACAAAAATTTCTACACACCACGCATAACTCGCCGAAAGGCCTTGCAGTAACTTAAACCACAGGTCCCTGCTCTGTGAAGGCACATTGCACAACTTTATGTTCCTGCTGATGACGCGTAGTTTTACGTCGGACGACCCATACCCTCTAATCAAAGTTTTTCTTCACTTGCAGTGCTCGCCGCATTACATGCCATCACCGCTGCGCAACATCATAATCCTCTATACGATTCTTTTGCAAGTTTCTTACAGTGATGTCAGACTTCGGAAATTAAAATCAACTTAAGCTGAACAGTGTTTTATAAAATACTCACCCTCTTGTCCTATTCCCATATATTCGTTTGGTGGTTCGCATTTCAAGAGAGCAACGAAAAATAAGTACCTCGTTCTTCTTTTTCCATGCAATATGCCTTCGTCAAAACGTATCACTCCCACGTCTCCAGAAAGCACTCCAGAGATTATTTGAAGCGCACATTGCGGATAGCCCCACATTATACAAAGCTTATAGCATAGAAGGCACTCACTAGGCCGATTTTTGAGCGCGGCTCGGTTTTTGTTGCGTTGTGTTTTATGGCACATAGGCAGCTAAGGCCATCATGCGCCAAGAACAAGGTGTATATGAAAAGTTTTTTGATGGAATTCAGTTCTGTGAGAAATTATTGTTGGTGTTGAGGGCCTAAGGCGTTATTACTGCCTAGTGATCACATAGAGAAGAAATTTTAGAGATGGTAGTAGAAGCTTTAAAGAGGGTTGTGTAACCTCAGCAGTTATCCTTGTTGGGCAAGGACGGCTCGGTTGTGTGGAATCACTATAAGCAATCAGACACCAAGATAACCTTATTGCATTCAAAAGACAGCTACACGTTTTATTCGGCATCGATACGATAGACATTTCTCGCCGCCGCTTAACCTTCGCGTTAATGTCTAATCCAACTTTTGGAGCACCAGCATACTGAATAACTGGAATTCACGCTGAAAAACTCGTCACGTTACACGTCTATAAACACATGTACGAGTTTTTCTAAACCATCATCTAAAAGGCGCCACAGTAGACTAAATGTTCCTTCTAATTATGCAAGCACCAACTTTCGAATAGCTTGTTCTCGCGAGCAGTTTGAAGTTGCAACACTTTACCTGGTGCAGTTCTTTTACTTCTATAGTGAAGCAAATTTTCGATGCCATGGAAATTTGCTGATGTCTGTGTCCTGTGTCTTCATCAAATGAAATTTGTTTTTTAATGTTCACTCCTTTGATATCCACACTCCTGTGCCGCTCCGAGGGTGGAGTTTGTAAAAATAATTAATTAATGATTGAATTACGAACAAATAACATAATTAATTCGCAAAAATATTTCCCGAAGCCTTGCGGAGTAGCAGCGCATATAATGGTCGCTTTGCTTGGCATTTAAGTTAAAACTGGTTGTGTTTTATTGCTCTCAACATTGCATTAATCCAGAGGTAAGAAGTTCATTGATTAAGTAGTGGTAGCCGTTTTAGTCATAATGAAATTCTAACATTTCCCGAATCCAGAGAGCAGTGACCATACGCCCTCCCTATAAGGTTGGGGGCCTGCACATTATTGCATGGTCATCTTTGTGAACTTTTTCACAACGTAGATGTCATTACGGAAAGCACATCTATTTAATGAAAATGTTAAAACTAGCACTCCCTTTCAGTTGCCAGTGCAGAAGTTGCACTGTACAGTCATTGGCGTTCGAATTCTCTCAGCACCCAAAAGCCTTCTTAAGAAATTAGCATATTGAGCGACTTTTTGCTGCACTGCCGTGTTTATCAGCACCTCTGCGGGCCCTTGAATAGGGTTTGCCAAGTGCAGCATTCTCAGGGAGCGCTACTTCATCGAGACAGGCTGCAGGCGTTTCATTTATTACGCCGCCAAATCTTCGTTCCTTGTCAGAGTAAATGTTCCGTACAAACCAGGCCACCCTAATACCTCCTATGATGGTATTTCAAAGAATTTAATGTTCCCCTCTGCTCTCGGCAAAAAGATAGAGCGCCCTTTTTAAGTAGTAGTTATGTGGGCTTCTGGGCCGCTAAATATTAAGATCATATTCCTGAGATCTTGCCTTTGTGGAGGGGATGTGGGTCATATCGACGTATTGCAGCCTATGAGGAAAACAGATATTTGAAAATCTAGGGGGTGCGCTCATTACCCGGAGTACAATACTGAGTAAAGACTGAAGCTCTAAAGATGGCACAAAAAGCAGACTGGTTGAACGAATATTCCACGCGGTTCGACTCACCTTCTATATTAAACAAAAGCACTCTTCAGTACGGTTTTCGTGCTCTAGAGCACAGTGAACAAACGTGTTCTTAGCCTCGCACGTATAACTCGCGTAGCGGCCAATTATTCTGTCTACGTGCAGCACAAGTAGTGGTCATCCTATCAAAACTCGCAGCATTAAGTGCGAAGCCCAGTCGCAACAAGTTGCTACAATCCTCAATATGACGTATCGAACAAAGGAACCCTTTGCGACTGACTTTCTATTAATTCTCAAATTTAACAGGGCACACTCTTATCGGCTGCTCGTCCTGTACGTTGACGCAAATAGCAGACTTGTCATCAGACAGATTACATTATTTATATTATTACGCAGTATTTTCGCAACCCAATAAAAGCCGCTTCCTAGCATTCACTATGGTTATCAGCAGACTGCGCATCAAAAGAAAGTGCCGCGTTCATTATTCGACGGTAAAAAAAATGCACTTTTTGACAGCCAAAGTGGGGCGCGTTCATTATGCGAGCGCGTTCACTATGCGACCGTATAGGCGAGTGTAGCAACGGCAGCAATGACAACCCGTTGCCATATTCCTGCACGAAATCCGGCCTCGGTGTTCTGAGCGAAAAAGCAGGTGACTACCTGCCACCTAGGCACTTCTTCTTCTTCTTCTTCTTCTTCTAAGACCCTTTTCCCAAGCATTTCACCCTAGAAGAGCCGAGCACCAGGCCAGGGGAAATCTTGTACCCATTAAAGAAACCGGTGGGTACCCGGCGGCACTGGGGATCGAACCCAGCACCTCCCGAATGCGAGGCACGTGAGCTGGTGACGTCATTACAACCTGCCCACCGGACGGTGAGCAAACTGCCCACCGTTACAGGTGGCAGTAAAATTAAGGATTGGTCGCGAGATGGTATACCTCGGTCCTATAAGCCCCACCGGTGGCAGTGTTTTAAATAGCCACTTGCCGAGGCAGTGGCGCATTGCTTAACCGCTGCACCACTCCGCCAGGAGTGGCATGAGGACTCTCCTCTATCTGTGAGTGTAAAGCAGTGAATGACCTAGTCTAAGAAAAAATACGCCAAGAGAACCCCATGCTGCCGAAGGGACCCCTCAACGTATCGGGTCCCCTTGAGGTTCTCACCGGTACAAATCTCTGGCTATGCTAAACTCTCTAGTGTTGGAGTAGCCGGGTGCGGTAAGCAAGCAAGCAAAGGGGAGAGGAGGCAAGGCGTGCGCAGACGGAGCCGATGACACAATTTTTTGACGACAGCTACACGGCTATCATTGCAAACGAAACGCGGAGACTGTCTGTCATGAGGGTGAACACCGAGCGTACCCCTTTGCTTACCGTGCAAGCCCAACACCTAGAACTGTATCTTGCGAGTATTCACTGTTGGTCAACTCCGCCATTCAGCAAAGGTAGGCGGAAAGGATAAATAAAGGAAGATGGAAAAGAATCCTTACAGAATGTGGGCATTGGATCAATGTCATTGATTGCCAAATAATCCTGTGATCACAGTAGTAGTGGTGTCTATGTGTTTTCTGTCAGGACAGATATCACTGCCCGCTGCCATTGCTATACGACACCGCCGCCGCATAGCCTCTTGACCGCCTATTTTACGCACCCATCACAATAAAAAGCAATGAAACTACTCCCTGGAAATTGTATCTTCAGGCTGCTTTCAACGCAATAATTGAGCTCGGGTTCAGTAACCACCAAAGGAAAAGCAGTGCAACATGAAAGCTGCATATCGCGTTTATGAATAGCGGCGGTAGTTACTGTTCTCTGTGATTTTGAAAGCAACCCGAAAGCAACCCGAAAGCAAAACGAACCATCTGCAAAGCAGCAGCAGCGCCAGCTACTGCGAGGAGACTCGCTGGTAACGGCAACACTTTTCAATCGTGAGGGAGCGCGTCTGCTCTTGCCAATTTGCTTATTGTCGGAGGGTAGTGCCATTAGCACTAACGCAACACCTAAGCAACGCTAAGCAACGCTGCCGCCCTGCGCCCCCTGCACGAGCCGGGAAAAGAAAAGAGCGCAGCGGATCCACTCGGCAACTCCGGCAGGCCTCGAGAGATGGCAGCTCGGTTCCTAAGCGCACAAACGTGATGGCAGACAAGCACGCACGGCGCTGCATTGCGGCCCATTTGACGCTGCGTGCCACTAAGAGCCGCACGTGGCAAGGTCGGCCGTTGCACGTCCCGATTGGCGCCCAGCGCTCATCAGGCGGTCAGAAGCGGGCAATTCAATCCCCCGCCCCCAGGGTTGGTTTACAGCCGCCGCGTATTTACCGGACGGGCGGCCGCCGCCCATGAGACAAAGAAGTAAGCCGACGCGGCTAATAAAACACGGCGGCCAGCAGCCGTGCAAAGCAGCGCTGATGACGCGCCTGCAGGGACAAGACATTACGCGAATGAGAAGCGAGTAAAAATAACGAGGCGCCAAGCACTGCGACAGAAATATACGAATGTGCTGAAAGACGCAACGGGCGGGAAAAAAGATGGGGGAGTTAAAACCCCGAGAGCTGCAAACAAGAAAGTCCTAGTGCGTAGACTTGATTGCCCTCGTAAGGCACGGAGCTTTTTTCGCCATTCCGGCAGCAGCCGACCGCAGACACGCGTCGGTGGGCTCTCTGTGCAGAGTGCAAGGTCTCCGCAGTTAGTACGCACGAAAGAGAGCGTGTGAGTCAGAGTTCTAGATCCCGTCAGCGCAAATCCACTCCGATGGAGAGCGAGGTGCGCCCCTTCAGCTCGTGAACAGAGCGCGTACAGGCAGGATTTGCTGCTCGTGAAGCCCGAACGTCTTTTCTTTGGTTCGCCCAGAACATTCTCGCACAGCGTTGGACGGCGGGTTTTCTAAAATATATGACTTAGTTTCTCTTTTCGCCCCTTCCGCAGATATCATCCCAAACACGCGACATTTATCATATATTCAAGGTAAGTAATTACACTGCTGAACATGGAAAAACAGATACGAAATATTATATACAATCCATTTTTTGCAAGCTACCGCATGCTACTGTTACTTGTTTTTTGCTGCTTCCAGAGTTTCACTGCCATTAACTTCAGCACAATGCGGAACTCCTTTCCAAACACTCACGTATATGCGACAGTGCACCTTCACGTACTCTTCTCGTTTCACTGATACCGATTGAGACTCCCTCCGCAGTCAGTAATTTCTTCAAAACGAAAATCACAACGCGTATTTTGGCGCACAGAGCTAATATAAACAACGATTACATGAGGCCAGGAATTTATAGTAATTTTTCTATACTCTGAAATCGCTTGCTCGCGGTTAAGCTTTGTGTAAATATCCAATGTTCTAACAAAAAACAGTTCTTTACAGCAAAAATAAAACAACTGTGTGAACGTTGTGAGGCCAATTGTAAGAAAAATTTCTCTGACTCGAAATTTAGCGGGGGAAACGATTGAGTAAACAGGCATTATAAATAATATCCATCAAGATAAAAATAAGAGCAGGGCTCGCTTTTGCAGAGCAAGTTCCCATCCTGTTGTTTGGTAGACTACAGCGCCGAATTAACCATAGGGTTCGAATAGCGTTATTTTTTTTCACTTCCTAATAATTAGTCCTGGCCGCTCACGACTGTATCATGAACTTGAAATGGAAATATTTAAAATGCCTGTTCAAGCCGCAATGAGGTATTAATCACTTAAGTATTATTTAATTACTGCTCATTGCCCTAGCGTAAAAAGCTACTAGGACTTGGTTCCTTCATTAACTGATGCAACGCCATCTAACCTTCATCTTCATCAGGCCATAACATTCATCTTGTGCGCAGAGGAAGGCTTGCAAAGGGAAGCCTGAACAAAAAAGGACGGCATTATTGGGTTGAATGCTTGTTCATCTGAACATACCAGGCACTGAAAATTCACTTGCGTTAGCTGTAACGGCGGATGTTTTACACAATTTCTCACCTGCTTTGCTGATCGGAATGGACCAGCGCAATGCTTTCTTTTCGTTTTTGCGGGTACGTGAAATCTAGCATCTTAATGTTGGAAACAAGATAGCGAGAAAAAAAATGGTCCATTTGCTCACACGAACAAATAGCCCATATTGGCGAGGAAAGCAGAAGTGATAAAAAAAAGTTTGCCTTTCACTTTCATGATTTACCTTGCTTGTTGTCACGAACCATTTTCCACCACGAATTACCGGCTTTTCGCTGGAGCTCATGAGAAACTCCAAATCTCACGCCTTCCGGCAAACTTTGAGCTTTGTACTATTGGTTTTCGGTCAGAGTATTTAGCAAAAATATTTATCGTTGCAGGTTTTCCCCGGCGGTGTAGATGCCAGTCTGCGCATAAATGAATTCATTGTAGCTATCTCCAAGGCCTAGAGAGGTGCGAAAAATGAAACTTCACAAAAGTGACCAATAACACATATTAATACGTGCATTACGTTGAGTAGCCCGTTAAGCACAAGGGTTGTACTTCATACAGAAATTCTACACCATGCACAGGCTTCATTCTGGCGTGGTGCTGGATTTTCTGTTTTTTAATTCCCTGGCCTAGGAAATGACAGAGGTTGAATGCATGATCGATGATGGGGTCACTGCCCCTTCAAAAGCTAACACAGGAGTGCGGCCTTTTCCAGTCTGTGATATTAACCTCAGCGGATGTTTGCATCCTTCTTCGCGAAATCTCCTATAGTTCCTTTTCTTCGCTTCAGTTGCCATCGTAGCTACATGGGTATTTGTATTTCAATGAATCGATGGCAGCATAGGCTGACGCTTTTTGTGCCAGTTGTAGCTATTGTCTAGCATAAGGCAATAAGCCAGTGAATTTTCTGAAGCCAATGTCAACACTAGACGCAGCAGTGCAGACCTACCGCGTTGTCCGAACATCCCTTGGGAGGCGTCTTGAGCACCTCTAGAAAGCTACACGCTTTACTTATCCTTGGCCATGGCAGCTGACAGCTACAGAGCTCCTACATCCACTCTTACGCACATGATGTCATTTGCAAACCATAGCTCGCAAGCTTACCACACTGACTGTGGCAGACACCTCGCCGGCAAGAAAAATTGTGTTCTACGATAAATTGTGCTCACTGTTATGTGTATCTTACGCTTACAGGTGCGGAGAGAAGGAAACGAAGTCCACTACAGTTCTGAGGGCGTTCTCACTGGTCCTAGCGAAAATAACGATAAAATGTGGGTGCACGCGCAACCTTACCCGCTGACATCTTTGTTGGGGACATACGCCGTTGCCCCTGATTTCCGCTCGGTAGGGCGAAAGCCAGATTAATAGCCCATAGCGTGCTACATTCACCAGCGTCCGCGTCTACCAGCATCATTGGCGGAGGCTTTTATGCTGCCTCTCTGTCGACGGGCCATAAAAATAGAAGAAACAGGTATCGATTAACTTTTTACACTATTTTACCGCGAAAAAAAATTGCGAACCTTTCGTGTACATGAAAGCGCACCAGAAACAACTGCTGACTTAAAATGTGCGATATACGTTCGATATTGGAGGGCAGCACTTCATAGAGCTTCTCGAGAAATTATTGTTTTTTTTTTAATGCCGTTTGTGTAAGCGGAGTTATCGGGAATCGAAAATTACAATTCGCCCTCACATTTTCTGCTCTTTTCGTCATTCCTGGAATGCGCAAAGCTAGGAGGCTTCTCCACCGACCCGATATTGTGAAACAGCTTGGCTGACTTAATCATATCACGTCTTTGTAGTGCGAAAGTACTGCTTCACGAGGTGCAACTGGTAGTGATGCAAAACTATCGAAAAATTGACTATCGATAGTATCGATAGTTTTTTGAAACTATCGATACTATCGATAGTCAATTTTTTGATAGTTTTGCGTCACTACCAGTTGCGCCTCGTGAAGCAGTGCTTTCGCACTACAAAGTGTAAAAACCCTATCTATAGTTCTACTATCGATGGACTATCGATAGTAATACCGATAGCAACACTACCGATAGTAATACTAACAATTCTACTATCGATAGTAGAACCGATAGTGTTGCTATTGATAGTATTACTAGCGATAGTACCGCTATCGATAGCAAGACTATCAGTGGTCAAGCTGTTGATGATAAGACTATTGGTAGTTACAATATTGATATCATGCATTTATTTGCCTTTTGCCTGCGATATAACGAAAACCTTTGCGATATCTGATTGGTTTCACGGTCTCATGAGGCTTACCGTAACAAAGAGACTCAAGCTATGAGAGATGATGAGGAAGTTAGAGCGCAAAAAAACAAAGACAAAGTGGAAACGTGGACGGGACAAGCGCCAACTTTCAACAACTGCTTTATTGAAGTGGTGGAAACGTGGACGGGACAAGCGCCAACTTTCAACAACTGCTTTATTGAAGTGCGGGAAGGGAACCTAGCGGGGCCGCCGCGCATGCGCTAAACCGCTTGTCTCATAAACTTGCTGTTGTTAAACCCTGAGGCGAGTGTGCAGAAGGTGGTGAAGGCATACATGGTTCAAAATAGTTAAGATTATACACATTATGATAACAAAAATCAATGTTCTTTTGGAGACATGTGCAGTGAGGGCGTGCTGATGCATAGATCGTTCTGAGCGATCTTTGCGGCTTCAAACAGCTCACGTTCGAGCCTACCTTGATGCCTCCCGATTACCGAGGTGCTTTTCAGCAGCGCTAGACATTTGCAGTCCTTGCAATGGGTGGGAGGTTCGAGCCGCAGCCTTTATCTAGTAAATTGGCGTGCTCCCTCAATCTGTCGTTTAAAGAGCGACCTGTCTGACCGATATAGACTTCACCACAGCTCAGAGAGATATGTAAATAACTCCTTCTTTACAGGGAACAAATCTTTCTTCGTGCTTCTTATTGCACCCAGGATTCTTTTGACGCTCACCAGTCACCATGGGACATAACTTGGACAGCTTGCATGGCGCCTTGAAGATAATATTAACCTGGAATTTAGCTGCAATTATCTTCAGATTGTGCGACACGCAGTGCACGTAGGGCATGACAGCGAAGCTTTTGCTCATTTGTTCCTTCGTGCGCCTTTGCAAGGGTGTTTTCATCTTCTGTATCAGCGTTTCCGCCGCAGCTACGATTATTTCGGCGGGGTAGCCAGAACTACCTAAACACTCCACTTGGGTGTGGAAACATTCTTTTGTTTTATGGTGGCAAGACTTCAAGAGCGCTGCACGAAGACATGATGTAGCTATCCCTCTTTTGACTAACTTGGAGTGAGCTGAGTCAAAAGAAAGCAATGCCTTTTTAGAACGTGGCGTGTACGCCCAGCACACATGTCCAGGGTCATTAAAGAACAAGCGAATGTCTAGAAACTGTAACGATTCAGATTGAGGCAATTCAAGGGTAAATTTTAGGCTTGTCGAGCACCTGTTAAAAACATCTAAAATCGAGGTAGCCATGAGGTGTAAAGTGTCTCCCGGCTTTACGTGAACAAGAACAAGAAAGTCATCAACGTATCTACAAACTTTTACAACAGGTAGGTCGTTAAGATTCTCTAGAATCAAGGAATCTAATTTAGCTAGATAAATTTCACATAATACAGGCGCAATACGAGAACCAATGCATATGCCGTCCTTCTGAAAAAAAAACAAACATCTCGGTACCTCACGAAAGTACAACTTAAGTAACAGTCCAGCAATTCCAAAAAGGCTTCCGCTGTAATGCCACAGGAGTGCTGGAAATCCACGGTGCCAGTCCTATCAATATCTTCACTGACGGCTGTCAAGAGTTCCCCGCGAGGTACAGTGTATAACAGTTCCCCCACATCCACTGAAAAGGCGCAGTTCGCTCCGGGAAGACCTTCCTTGAGCTGTTCAACCAAACGGTCTGCACTTGCAATCTTTTAGGAATGTCCACATTAAGGCTGTTCAGGTGTGGCAAGAGGAACCTGCTGACGTGTTCCTGCAAGGTCTTCCCGGAGCGAACTGCGCCTTTTCAGTGGATGTGGAGGACCTCTTCTACTCTGTACCTCGCGGGGAACTCTTGACAGCCGTCAGTGAAGTTATTGATAGGACTGGCACCGTGGCTTTCCAGAACTCCTTTGGCATTACAGCGGAAGGCTTTTTGGAACTGCTGGACTGTTACTTAAGTTGTACTTTGGTGAGGTACCGAGATGTTTGTTTTTTGCAGAAGGACGGCATATGCATTGGTTCTCGTATTGCACCTGTATTATGTGAAATTTATCTAGCTAAATTAGATTCCTTGATTCTAGACAATCTTAACCACCTACCTGTTGTAAAAGTTTGTACATACGTTGATGTCTTTCTTGTTCTTGTTCACGTGAAGCCGGGGGACACTTTAGACCTCTTGGCTACCTCGATTTTAGATATTTTTAACAGGTGCTCGACAAGCCTAAAATTTACCCTTGAACTACCTCAATCTGAGTCGTTACAGTTTCTAGACATTCGCTTGTTTTTTAATGACCCTGGACATGTGTGCTGGGCGTACACGACACGTTCTAAAAAGGCATTGCTTCCTTTTGACTCAGCTCACTCCAAGTTAGTCAAAAGAGGGATAGCTACATCATGTCTTCGTGCAGCGCTCTTGAAGTCTTGCCACCATAAAACAAAAGAAAGTTTCCACACGCAAGTTGAGCGTTTAGGTAGTTCTGGCTACCCCACCGAAATGATCGTAGCTGTGGCGGAAACGCTGATACAGAAGATGAAAACGCCCTTGCAAAGGCGCACGAAGGAACAAATGAGCAAAAGCTTCGCTGTCATGCCCTACGTGCACCGCGTGTCGCATAATGTGAAGAGAATGGCGGCTAAATTCCAGGTTAATGTTATCTTCAAGGCGCCATGCAAGCTATCCAAGTTATGTCCCATGGTGACTGATGAGCGTCAAAAGAATCCTGGGTGCAATAGAAGCACGAAGAAAGATTTGTTCCCTGTAAAGAAGGCGTTATTTATCATATCCCTCTGAGCTGTGGTCAAGTGTATATCGGTCAGACAGGTCGCTCTTTAAACGACAGATTGAGGGAGCACGCCAATTCACTAGATAAAGGCTACTGCTCGAACCTCCCACCCCATTGTAAGGAATGCAAATGGCTAGCGCTGCTGAAAAGCACCTCGGTAATCGCGAGGCATCAGGGTAGTCTCGAACGTGAGCTGTTTGACGCCGCTAAGATCGCTCAGAACGATCTATGCATCAGCACGCCCTCAGTTCACATGACAACAAAAGAACATCGATTTTTGTTATCATAATGTGTATAATCTTAACTATTTTGAACCATGTATGCCTTCACCACCTTCTGCACACTCGCCTCAGGGTTTAACGACAGCAAGTTTAGGAGACAAGAGGTTTAGCGCATGCGCGGCGGCCCCGCTAGGTTCCCTTCCCGCACTTCAATAAAGCAGTTGTTGAAAGTTAGCGCTTGTCCTGTCCACGTCTCCACTTTGTCTTTGTTTTTTTGCGCTCTAACTTCCTCATCATGAACTACCAACCGGCCCAAATTACTACTTGGCTGAGCTATGAAGGATGCCGTAGGGGAGGTCTCCGGGTAAATTTCGACCAGATGTGGTTCTTTAACGTGCACAGGGGCAGTTCGGAAAAATACCTGGAACTGCATCCGATGAAAGAACAAACGGCACAAGTTGTGCTGGCTTACACGACACCATCGTGCACTGCAGACGTCGTCTTGCTGACGTAACCGCTGCAGAAATGCTTTTCGCACACATGCTTCGCAACCAGGACATTCGAACGCTAGCATTTCATCCAGAAACTTTACGTAGGGAACGTCTGCGGAGCTCGTTGATGGGTAGGCCGCGAAAACAGGCGAGTCCTGTCAGTTACTCATACCATCACCTCCATACCACACACTCAGGAATCCAAGTTTAGGATGCACTGGGTACGCGTCGTTGATTTTATAGAATCGATAGTTCTATATATAACAAATCGTATCGATACGGGTATCGATAGTACTATCAATAGAACTCTCGAAAGTACTATCGATAGAACTATCGATACTACTATCGAAAGTACTCCCTGTCGATAGTACTATCGATAACGCGCTATCGATGGTCTTTTTTTACCATCGATAGTTCGATAGTGACTCAGCTATAGATAGTTTTGCATCACTAGTAACCGGCTCACTGAGTTTGTGTGAAGCTTGACCTTGAGGGTGATATTAGCCAAACCATACATCAATGAATAATTAAAATAAACATTGCCGCGACTAGGATTCGAACCCGCGGCAGCGCCAACAGATATGCTTCGCTGGCCACTGCACGAGAGCACTGTGCTATCGCCGCAGCTCGTCGCGCCTCGCGTTAAACTGCAACACAATCTCGCGCTGTGCATTGCACTTCGTCGTCTTCATCAGCTAATACTACTATCGAACTAATATCGTCGCCAGACGTGCCGACGACCCAGCAAAGCAAAACCTTGAGCCAACCAGGCTAAACACATGCATTCGCATGGCTACTCGGTTTAACGAGGTTAAAGCCCTACCACTTTTTATTTTTATTTTTATTTTAAATTTATCTCGCAAGAAAATAAGGGTGTAATTACTCATTAGCACTCTCCCCCGCGGATCAGAAGGAGTTTTCCTTCAACTACCGAGTTTCTGTGAAAACTACCTAGCTTCCTTTTGCAGCCGTATGACTGCGATTGGGTGGACGCTAATTATTCGCCTCTTACAAATCACAAATGGCGCGCGTTAGTCACCGGGCTACCAAGGCTGAGCTTTGTCTCCTCGTTTTCTTTCGATTTTCTTCAGCCGCAGTTGCTGCGTGACGTTCACGTTACACCTGAGCGTATCTTACAAATAGCGGTTCCAAACCCTTTTCACATGCACACGTTACGCGAAGAGGGCTCCAGTGTTAAAACGCCTCGTGTGAGAAGGAACCAAATTCCAACATGGTTCTGTGCTTTGTGCTGCCTATGAAGGAACAGTAAATTGGCTCGTATGTTCACGACAGCATCATCTAATGAGGGGAAAAGTTTATTTACGATATTGAAAAAGTTCGAAGGCCTCTTTAAGTTTGAAAAGTTTGAAATCATTTACCGCACGGCGCCTAAATGGCGCCGTGTGCATGGTTCCATGCAGCATTGTCCTCTAATATTCGTCGTAACCCGAAAATGGGCATGGATGCGACGGGACAATGGGGTCGGCGAACTTTTTTTCGGCACTGCTTCTTTCAGCAACATCAACACTTCTGAAACACATCCGTCGTAGCGTCGCCTTATCGTTCCCCAGTGGTGCTCGACCTCGTGATACACGGGACCGTATACCAGTGGAAGCTGACGTCTGCCACAGCGCCCCTTTGGATGCCATTCTGACGCGAATCCTTGTGGCTCCCCGCGGGATGTCCGCTTTTGCAACACTGACGTCAACGACACCGCTAGATTTAAAGGTCTGGCAACGTCGACGCAATTTCGCTCGGCATGGTTGAAAGAGAATGGCCGACCCTTTCCCCCTTGCTTGTTACAGGTCAGCTTCGTGTATTCGAAACTCTAGAATGACGTTCTTGTTGTTGTGCTCCTATACCCAAAGTTATTGCTTCTATGTTGTGCCTGCGAATGTGTTTTCTTTATGATTTTTTATGCTCCAACTGTACCATTAGCTGTTTTAGAGAAAAAAAGAAACACAACAAAACCCCTTAATCTCAAACTGCCCTTCATGCTATCAATAACCCCAAACTTGTTGCGGATCATTATCAGCCAACCAAACCAGATTGGTATTCTTTCTTAATTTGCAGTCGAGCACTATCGCTATGAGGTACTGTACTAGTGTTGTAAATTAAAGCTTAGCTTTAGCTAAATATTCTTTGTCTTGTCATAACTTTCGTCCTCATACCTACGACAGGCGTTACAAATTCCGGATGCAATAATTAGTCTTCACTGCAACGAAAATGACAAATATAATGCTCGCTTAAAATTCTCCTATTCTTGTAGTCCTGGTCATAGCATTAATAAACTACGGTTGTATTACTGTTACAAATGGAAAAACGAACGCATACGCTTCCTATTGGCTAGAATTAGAGCCTCTGAGCGATAGGGCCCCGGCAGTGCGGACTTAGTAATAGTCGCCTGTCGATGCTGTCGTAGTGTGACGAAGAGCATAAACGGAAGCTACTTTTGGGTAACGACGAAAGCGATAGAAACGTAACGCAGAAACTGTCACGGGTAAGATTTTTCTGTTGCCGACGCGCTGTCTATCCACATCTCCATCAGAAACAAAAAAAAAATACGTAAAGGAGCCGAGTACCCCCACGCTCACCTCTTACCTCGACTGACTCTTCCAGCAGTGGGATGCATAGTTATGCAGAATATTGAGACTAATCTGTATTCGCTCCGACAGCTTCCTCTGTCTGCCACTGTTACTGTGGGCACAAGTAGCAAGATGTATCCGCTAGCTTCTGCGTTTATAGTTGATAAGCGCGTGAAGCTGGGCTAGTTGGTTTTTCATTGAAGTGAATTTAGCGCAAAAACTGGACACGAGAAGGAACAGTTCTTCCCTTTTTGTTTCAGTTTCGATGTTCTGTTCTACGCGAGCAGCCTGTCTTATTGCTAAAAACTGACCAGCTCGCATAATGATCCCCATTGATTTTCGATAATAATTTCAACAGCAAGAAGAAGAGTAGAAGTAGTACCAGTATTGATAGCAACAAAAATACAGCATAACGATAGCCAGGTCTATACAAAATCTCACAAGGTTGAGCGACAGTGCCTAGCTCTCAGCAGAGAAAAGTTGAAGGAATAAAATTGAAATGTACGGCCATTGCAAAAACTAGCTAAAGTGACTCATTCATGCATAAACGATCACATTCCAAAATGAGCAGGTGCGCCCAATGTAGTATGTGGCATTTAAAACCACTAGGCTGCGCTCCGGCTATGCTCAAGAGATACTGTTGTGGAAGGCTCCGCAATAATTTCGACCGCCAGGTGTTCTATAACGCGCTGTAACATAAATCGCGAAGTACAAGGGCGTTTTGTATTTCTCTTCAATCGAAATGTAGCAGCCACAGACGAGATTCTACCCCGCGACCTTGCTCGAACGCCACCAGCCACTAAGCCACAGAGGTGGGTTAGTTTGCACTAAGCATTACCGCCACTACTATGCATAAACACCTCAGTAATAAGCATCTTCGTCAGTTGATAGTTCAAGATGAGGCCACCGTCTCCACAACCATCACTATAGTCGTTTTTCAATGCACCATCATTTCTTAAATGATTGCACGAACCAGCTAGCGCTAATCGCTCGCCGTGCCAATGCGGCAAGTGCCCGTGATTTATAATTGAAACCGGTACCGTACCATTCAAACTTGCTCGGTTTACAAAAGATTTGGTATTTTATTTATGGTTTGTGGGGTTTAACGTTGAAAAGCGACTCAATGTATGAAGGACGCCGTACTGGAGGGCTCCGGATTGTTTTGACCGTATAAGGTTCCTTAACGCTCACTAACATCGCACAGTAAACACCCCTCTAGCATTTCGCCACCACTGAAATACGACCGCCGCGGCCGGGATCGAACTCGCGTCTTTCGGGTCAGCAGTCGATCATCATAACCACTGAGTCACCACAGAAGCTTGCTTAGAAAAGTTAATGGTCCACTTTCAAGGAAGTTCAAATTTCACCACGTGTCTGTGATTAAAATTCCTGCCTATTAATGGATCTGTCATGCTCCGCATTCTTCGTGACTGGCTCGAACTCCGTGACGGCGAGGACTTGCTGCTGCTTCATTTAATCACAAAAAGCGAATAATGAAGAATGATAAGAGCGAAATTGAATATTTCTTTATGGGTCCAGAATTCCTGGAACCTATTACAAAAACTTTTTATCACCTTTTATAGGTTTCTGTTCTTCATACGACAACGAAGAAAAAACGGAATCGAGTTCAAATGGAAACAACCCTCCGTTACATCACGGCGGCCAGTAAAGTACAAGAAGAATCAACGACAACGAAGGTGATGTTAAGCACAGCGCCTAAGTAAAGAGAATGCTGAGCTCGCAAATAATTAATCCAGGTTTTTTTTTTCGCAAACACCGCACTGCCTAATGCTCTCCCATCTGTCGGAGTGTACGAAAACTTGTGGTGACCTACCTTGTATTGTAATACGAGCGGATGCCACGGCATGGAGCCAGCTCCAGACGGACACCTACCCGAACCAGTTGCGCAAGCACACTTCTTCCCCTCACAATATCCCTCGCATTGCCCGCCATGCAACAGCACCCAACCAACTCTACACCACTCCACGTGGGAGTGCCCAGGCCCCCTCGGCAACCACCTATACCCCCCCCCCCCCCTTACCCCTTTATGGGAAGCTTCTCTGTCCAGTTTTAGCCTAGACAATCAGCAACGACTGATCGCCCCCCAGATACCCTTTCTAAAAACAATCCTTTCACCTACATCAGCACCGAATAAATATTACCACCTTTAAGGTAAAAATGTCAACACTTGAGAGCAGAGGAAAAACTAAGGTAGAATAATGGTCGCTGCGTTTCTTTGTGCTGAAGGTATTAACATGCGTAAGCTCTGACATAGTACTTGTGGAATATTAAGAAGCGTGTACCAGTCAATGCTGCTGTATAGTGCCTTGTCAAGATCCGTAATAGTCAAGGTGCGAATTCCAGAAGCATGTTTCGACTTTCTGGCGAGTGGCTTAAATTTCACATGTAATCCATGTGTACTCAAAGCTTTTCAAGCTCTCTTTGGAGCGAGCTAGGCCAAAAGAGTGCGATTTGTCTGAGTCTGATCTTCTTTTAAGTATAACAGAGTCAATAAGCCTCGCGTCAGTAGACCAAACAAACCATTTCGAACTACAAATCACTTATGTTTCGCTCCAGCAGTTTAAAAGTATAACAGCAGTAGAATCTTCCCGATGTGGAAGCTTGTGCACCGCAGAACTTCCGGCTGTGCCGAAGCCTTTCTCATCCACCCTTCTGCTCGAATTAATGGGATGAATTATCGGATAGTCACTTTGCTTCCTCGAGAGACTAAGAATTTCAGTTACAAATGTTATCCATTTAAGCAATTATCGTCGACTGCATAGCTTATCTATCGCAAAGGGTTAACTATCAGAGCTTCTATGTTTATGAGGCACTCACGACAAAATAAGAATGCGTATTCATTTACGAGGAGCTCAAGGTTACTGCCCACGAGTAGCGCCTCCTAAAGACAGGTATGACGGATCACTGAAGGACCGTGCCACCGTTCAGTCTGATGAAACCTTCTATTTGAACAAGCTGCCACGATTTTCTTCCCAGTTTACAAGTTGGAAAGCAGCACTGTCTCTGCTACTAAATTGAACTTGTTATTTAAGGAGAAAAGGAGAACACATACGAATGTGCCAAAAACACATGAAGTAAAAAAGATAGGTTACACTGCTTTTTAATAAAGAGACAAGAAATAAAAAATGACAATTATTTTCTACAACACGATAAACAACCCAAAGACAAGTCGTCATGTTAAGTGTCAAGCACTTATCTTTCTCTCGTTCCGTAATCTTCACAACGCTAACGCTTGTGTTTCGGCGCAAAGTACAAACCCGATGATGAATTTTGTGCCGATCTTGATGCCTAAAGTAGCATTAGGAATAAAATAAATATCTGTGCTGTGTGATCACACAGTTTTTGTGTTCGCTAAACATTGTAGCCTTTTCTATTTTTTCTTTACTGCCACTGAACCGGAACGATGAATTAAAGCGCGTTCTTGGCGTCGGCTTCTCCGCTGCAACCTGCTGAAAGCGTTTCTATGCCAAGGACTAGTAAAGGCCACAAACAGTTCATGCCTAGTTTTGGGGGAGAGAATGGTGCAGGAATCCTTAATGAAGCAAGCCTTACGTGCCACGATACTGACTGCTCAACAATGGGCCACGTAGATTCACACGGAGGAAATTTCTTCGCGCAGTCACGCGATGCTAACGAGGTAGGCGAAATTCACAACGCCGCAACCTAACCTCAGATCCACTTTAACAGTACAGGAACACCAGTGATGTCCCAAAAGACAACTAAGTGATGATTCGATCAGATCATAGCGCATATACTGACTGCGATCTCCTGTTTTACATCTGTTCTTACGCAAGATGACGCTGACTTGTTTCTTTCATTTGTGTATGTAATATGTCTTATGCAGTATGTAATGTCTTATTCAGTATGCAATGTCTTATCATCAACTAATGTTAAATACATAAAAAAGCACTGCGACTAATAAACAGGGTTTATTCTCACTATTCCTAATAACGCAGCGCTGTGATGATAGTAACATTTAGTACCATGTGAAAAAAGGACATACCTTTGTGGATGCGAATGCGACTGGTCGAGGGATCAAGCTATCAAACTGCACAATTATTTAAGTGCACTAGTTTTCCCAACACAATTTTCTCTTGGGCATATTAAACAAGCGTACCTTAAGGAATTGCGTTTGACTTTTCGACGTCTAGAATCCGCTTCTGTCAGCGCGAACTACCTTTCTCGAATGAGAAAAACTTTGATTCCTGCGAGGTTCGTAAGATCTGTTTTCTTCAATGAGTCGGAACCATTAATTATATCTACAATTGCCAGCAACGTGTGCGCGCATGGTCTCCGAAGCAAAATTAACACAACACAACCTTTCAATTAAAGTATGTTCTCATGCTTCGCAGCTCCTGCTTTGTTTGGCCTTTAACCGAATGCTTAGTAAACAAAAATGTGTGTATGGCCCTATATTTCATTAACATAGAAAAAACAACACAATAAAGGCTTGACAGGCCGCATGGAAATCAGTTATTTCCAACGGATGCTTCTGTTAGGCTTCCCAAAAAGATTGAGACCACATGGAGAAATCCAATGCTGATTAAGAACCCGGAAGAGAATATGCGCATATGTTCGATGCAATCCTCTCAATGGGCATAACCTCATCATTGTGAAATGGATTCATGCTTCGCCCAGGATAATTCATCTTTTATTTGGATACATTTCCTCAAGTGTACGTGATGCCTATTGACTCTGCGGTGGACTCTTATTTTTTCTTTGGTAATTAGTTTCGGCCACTAAGGAACGAACCTACTCACACTAAAGAAGGAATGCGCGCCATTTGAGCACGCACATATACTAATGATCTCCCGTGGAACTCCAGCGACTGCAGCACGCGCGCCTAATTAAGTTGTGCTTACGGTTTTCTGGTTTCGCCGAGAACAGCGTCTTCGAGAGTAGCGGGTAGCTGAAATGAAGACGGCGCACGGCGTGCGAAAGAACTCAGTAAGAAGCGGAAAAATTTAACCGTCTAGACGCTCAGGAACCATCGTACCAAACAAAATTGCACACGAGGAAAGACAAAAACGAAAACAGTGTATACAAACACGTTCGAACAAACACCTGCTTCAGTTCGGGCACTTTTCAGAAACGCATGCGTAGCATGTCCGCTTTCCACGGAAACCACTCCTTTAGAGAGGCATGGATGTTTGTTTCACTTCACATCACTTCGCTTACGAAAGGCTACAAGTAGGCAAAAGCGAAGACACAAAATGCTGAACATATAAAAATTTACGCCCTATCCTTTCTTGTTTTTTACAGCAGCCGCAAACGTGGATTGATCAAGAGCATTGTGACAGCAAGAAACATTCACCGACATGTTTCATGCCGAAGCCAGGCATTTCACGTAACAATTGTCTTCATTTATTACAGAACTATAGCATTTTGACCACTTTTTAATTATTATGCCGACATTTGCTCATGCATGTTATTCTGTTGCCACAAAGTCAGGAAGAGCTTTAGATTCTTTCACTATTCATTGAGTCGTCATAACTTCATGCTAACAGGCACCGTTGCCATCTATTCCGTGGGGAGTCAATCAATGCTTAAGTCGTAAATCATAATAATAATGTAGCTCTTGCAAAACCCTTATATGAATCGCATATGACGAGCCTACAAATTCAGGCTATAGCAGCAAGGATCGGCGACTCTGCACATGAAGCGGCATGAAACTCTGCAACCGTAGTAACGCGTTAGCGTTAACGGTCCCGTCCGGAGGAAACCTGGCGTCGGCGTCATTGTAACTGGAAAATCGTGATTGGTCGAGGGCTTGTGACGTGGAAAAACAGTTTCGTTGAAAAGAAAAGGCTAGTGAAGCGGAATCGAACGGCTGCCCTTTAGGTCGGTAGCCGGGCACACTACCCCAATACCACTGAGGAACGTTCGTTCAGTAGGATAAATGAAGGCCTTGTAGGAGCCCCTCACAGTATACAGCAGGCGAATTACATTATGGAAAACTTTGTTGTTTATGGTAACTAATTAACGTCACGAATTAATGTGGACGATTACGCGTAATAAAGCAGTATGTGATGGCAACAAGTGTGTCGATGTCTGCGAAAGGGTGGGCCAGGGGAATCCCAAGCGACTGTAGGGAGCCCTTAGCGTTAATGTCCCTAATGTTTTTTGTGTACCTCCTGCCACCATGCTGCATGCATTTGTGGGTATAAATGAACATTTTTTTCATTTATACCTCCAAATTAATTAATAATGGACGCCTGTGCAAGCTGTATTTACTTTATATCTTAAGTGAAGCACTGTACCTCGAGAGGCACCGGGTGCTGCCCATGTCGAACGGAGGCCGAGACGCTATTGCAACGAAACTGAGAACCATGTGGATTATGCAGTCACATGAAGGTGAAAAGAATTTTTCTTCTAAACTCGCAGCCGACTGTTTATGCCAGAACAGGTGCGGTGAGGAGTGCAATCGCTAAACTCATTTCCATTCCAGCTAAGTAACATGTGAAATTAAATAGTTACATGCATTGCCCTCTTCTACCTTTTCCTAGCTTTTCTTGTTGTGGTGTATTATTTCCTACCTTTTTTTTTAACTCTATTGCCTATTGTATGAGCTTAATCTTTTCAGCTGCAGCTCCAACAGACAGCCGCAGTGCAGTATATTCAGCGACGTTAAGGTAGTTGCTGCGTTCCTTCAATTTCCGTCAATTTTGCCACATATACCCCTCTGAACATATGTGCAGCCGTTAGTTAAGCAAGATCTCTATTCCTAAATCACCTTGTGCAATTGCAGTGGCCCTACTCATAGGTATCTACAACATCGCCTAGCTATGAGCCAAAGGAAATTCTATAGCGCGCGATTCATGGCACAAAACTGCTTCCAGTGACACTCGCTTCATAAAATGCGATAAGTGAGCCAGTGGGGCTTCACGATCATATCTCCAGCGAAATTATTAAAGAATGTTTCTGCTCTTTCAGTGCACAAACACGACCATTTCTTTCTGGCTGTTACTGTTACAACGTTAAGATGGTCGGTTCAAAAGAGCATATTATCGGGTAAAGTATGACGCGCATATTCACTAGAGAACAAAAAGATACGATATTTACAATTTTTCGTGTAAATTCAAATATCGCATATATAAATGACCTATTTGCTATTTCTGAATGAATATGATGCAATAATTCTCTATTCATCTGCCAGGAGGTGTTGAGGGCGTAACTGTTTGCCCTTAATTCGTTTTTCATTTTTTTTTATTCATGGGCGCTTCCAGTTGCATTCATTTTCCGTGTGTTCTAAATTATTATTAACTTGCTGTCAATTTCATGTGACATATATAGTGCCTACATGTATTACTGCAAGTTTTATAAGCAGTGGGCGGAGTGTGAGATTAACAAAACATCATGAGGGCTGTTTATATGGTAGCAATCCGCGGACACAACTATGAGATGAAACATCATCGGCTTTCACTGGTTTTCAGAGTAGCGCGTTCTACGCCTTGACAAGTTATGAAAAGATATAATTTCAGAAGAGGTTTTACTTTTCGATAATCCCAGGTTACACGCCGAAATGATCAACCACGTTCTCGAGAAGAACATTGTTCGCACGAGTCTAAAAAACTCTAAACGGTCTGTTATCGATATTTCCGAAGATTTGGTCCTGTTGTCATGCTCTACACTAATTTTATGGACTTTGAAACGTGTACAATGTTCTGAACTAAACGACAAGAACCAAGGTAAAATCCCGCGCATCTGTGAAAAATATTGGGTTTCCAGGATGATGTAGTAAAAGAACACCTGATGTGGATAGGTGACGTATAGAAAAGAGTCATTTCATGAAACCAATCAAAGTTTTGTCATGCGAGAGTGATTGAATGCATTGTACACGTCGCCTCATACGCAATTTACATCATTATTTATATCGTTATTAACTTCCCACGTTAAACCACAGAGTCGGGTACGTAGTGGCACGGGCTGACTCTCCATTCGTGGAGTTCGTCTCCTTGACTGAATTCAAGGTACCATGAGCGAAGAGCTTGATCAGGGCATTGACGAAAAGGTTATGCTTCCAAAGGTACGCAAGAATCCGGGATTCAGATAGTGTTTCAACAGAATAGTGACCCGAAGCACGAAGAAAGAGGAGGGCGGTGGACCTTTGGAGTGGCCAAGCCGAACTACTGAATTTATTTCACTGAAATTTGGATAAGCATCATGCATCGTCTGAGGGACAAAAAAGGCAGCACAGCCGAGCAGGAAGTCGAGAAGCGGCTGTAAAAGTGGGGAAACATGAACTCTTTCACTGACAGCTTCTAGGACTCCAAGCTTCGGCGGAGTCAAGCGGTGATCGATAGAAAAGGCTTGCGTGTGATGTACTGACGCATTAAGTCATTGTAAAAAGGCAATCATGAAAGTGTTGCCTCATTTTGAAAGAAAAAAAATGTATAATAGCCGATACGTTCACACAGCGCAGAATTGGTTCCCACAGAAATAAATATGCTGTGAGACGCTTTATGTCATGGTAATCATTGGCTGCTATTGTGAAAAAAGTCCGACGGTGTCGTCCCACCAATCTCGTGCGCAATTTTTAGTCGAGTAAGAATGTAAAATTAAAAAGACTGACATATCATATTTTTTGTTGACTGTTGTATTACTTGCGGATATCAAGAGGTGGAGTTTCTGAAGTTCCGTATGGCGTCCTATTTTTCACTGAGCGAGCGCATTGCGTGTGCTTGGAAGATATGACATGTACTCGCTTTAAAAAAAAGAGAATTAACTGCTACGTTAACCAGCGCCTTCGATTAACATAACAAGTACACATCCTAGAAACGTATTCTCCGTCAAGTAGAGGCCAGAATAAGAGCACTTTAAGCTAATTTAACTTATTAGCGCTTCGCTTATTTAATGGCTTCAAGTTCTGCAAAACTCAAAAGCGGGAACGTCGAAGAGCTGGAAACATTACACGTTCTTCGATTGTAAACCACAATGTGCAGCTTCATCAGCCACTGTTGATTGTGCATCTGAAGGAGACCTGGTCGCTTTTAATGTATTTACGATCAAAACTTTAACATGTTATTGTGTAATATCCACTACACATAACTAGTTCATGTGCTAACTTTGCAACACTATGACTTACCCTTGCAGTGGGTATTAAGGCTTAATCGCCAAGAGGCAAACCCAGTGCATTCCTCACTTTGCCAAGTGCCGAATCCAGAAGTTCGCAAATGGCATATAAAGACCACAGGTTACATCGGCACCTCTTTTTCTTCCTTTCAGATCTACGTGAAGCGGTAAAAGCTGTGACAACGCTTCTACCAGCCCACTTGTTCAATGACAGGGCTTCTCCTAACACTAATTTCACTGTTCAGCTTCGTTTGCATTTTTTTTCATACAACTGCACAGTTATTATTAACAAAACACTACACTCTATGCACCTAAGGCCACAGCATATATTTCTCTATGCCCCATTAAAACGGCCGCCCATTCCTAATCCTGCTTGTAGCGTTTAAGAATGGTCACAAAGACGTTAAAAACACCATTGAAGACGATAAATTGGCTTCTGATAAAACAAAAGCGAGGTAAAACGTAATTTATTGCGGCTGCATAGCCCGCGCACCTTGTGCTGGCCTTTATCCCGCTTACCGTCAAAGAAAAATAAAGGATAAACTGCAGAGAACTCTATTACAGCGTTACTCTATACAGATATCGGGGAAAGTAGCCAAAACACGCCTTCAAAGAAGAAACAATGAAAGGTCGCAGAAACTAGTGGATAAGCCTCTGTACAGACGCAGCCGGGAGGCGTCGCTTCACCTGTCTTCTTCATCTGCACACTGGCGACCCGAGTGACAACCTGAGTCATCGGGGCGTAATGAGGCACAGTGTCGTACCTAATAAGGCGATCGCTGCTACGCACGCAGGCCCTGTCACGGCAGAACTCCAGCGATCAGCCCCAGCCACAGGAAGCAGCTCACGTCGCCGCTCGGTCCTCGGTGAGGAACAAACCAAGTAAAAGTTGCAGCAACGGCGCTGGTTCCGGTGACCCGTGAAAGAGCGGCTCGTGGTCCGAATACGCCACCAGCGTCACGGCGACGGGGCTCCGTGGTTTACTACCCCGGAAGTAATCGTGCCTCTCGCTAGGGCCTCGCGGGCAGGCCAGGTCATGTGCGCATAAGGGATACTGCACTCAGTCCAGAATTGACGACGGGCGCCGGCGGCGCAGAGACGACGAAGCGTCACGCTTCACAAGGGCTCGTCCCTTTTGCGAGCAGAAAGGCACACGCGCGTGGTCCGCAGGCCGCACCCACCGCCTCTCCTCAGGTGGCAGCCAGCAGAGTGCCGGGGAAACAAGCTTGACGTTCAAGGGGATGGGCACGACAGCGGGCGGAGGAAAGCGGCGGTGAAAAGGCAGAAAGCCGCATAGACACGTCCACAGAGAACTCGTTATTGCCTCTTACCGTGTTTTTGCGCTGCGTATCAAAGGCGTAGTTCAGAAGATTCATGGTATCTGTGGTGACACTGTACACAGGTGCGTGTAAGCACGAAAACACGTCTCGCGACATGACTTCTCCTCCAACAGCAGGGGCATAAAAAGATGAAAACCGCACCCCCATTTGAAGTACCGCCAAGCTCGGCGTTCCGTTATATTTCTCCGCAGTAATGATGCCCGCAATATTAATGTGATAGCGTTAAGGGGCTCATGTAGCAGGAAATCCGGCGTCGGTGCTGGCGTCGTCGGCGTCGTTGAATGTGCGCGAAAAATCCATGAAAATCCCCAGGCAGGCGGGCCACCTAGGTCACGTGACCTTGCGGCTTCAACGCAACCTGCCCAACGGATCGTGAGCAAAGCGCACCGCGGAAGGTGACCGTTAAATGTATGATTGGTTGCTAGAGATTGCTCGGCAAGATCAACCTGGGTCGCACAAGCCCCACTTTGCGCACCGCCTGCCATCGCAGTGCAGTGGCGCATCGCTGAACCGCTGCACCACTGCGCCAGGAGTGGTATGAGGACCCTCAGGGATCTACGAAGTATAAGTAGAGCACGACAAATTCTGTATATATGGGCATTAACCCATTAAGCCATCGCATCATACCCTTACGTTGGAGCTTAAGTGACCCCTTCAATTATTTACAGCCGATTTCGAAGCTCCTCGCCACCACGGGCGGTGCCCATCGCTCAACTTCGCCCCGTCGGGGCAAAGTTACCAAACTCCGTCTTGACGGTCTCTCAGGAGGCTTGTCGGACGCTAATCTCCAAGAGCCACTGAAAAGACAAAGCTCCTCTCCTCACAATTCATAGCCATCATAGTTATGGTATCATACTGATTTTCGGGCATCCTGTCATGACTGTTGTAAGCGGGTTAACGGGTCTGCTCGCCGGAATTCTCTTACATTAAAACTACATCAGCAAGAAATTACAGCTTCACCGGTAAGACCTCTCTCCCCTCTCCGCTCCCCTTATCCAGCTTAATGACGGTAGCAGGCTCACCTCCTCTTTTCGCATTCTTCCGATACCACTCGAGCCCCTCTCTTCCCCCTTCTATTCAGTACGGTGGGTGCGCTAGCGGGCCCAACAGCATTCTAGAATGTCTACCCGTTCATACTCACCTTCTTCCCTGAATTCCAGGCAGCCCAGCAGAGCTCCCTTCTTCGTCTCGAACTGCTGACTCAGGCGACTGGACCCTAACACTGGGGTACCCTGGTCGCTCACATCCAGCGCACGCTGCAGATGAGTTCTTCCGGTGAAGGGATCCTGGATAACGAGACTTTCCCTTGGAGAGAATCAAGTTTATCCCGTTCATTCTGCTCGCACACTGCCACTCAGCCACACGATAGCAGAAGTATAACATCACACGTGAAATTATGTTCACGCCAACGTTTTCGAGAAATTTGAGTCACGCAGACGTGCTTGCGAATATTCCACGGCTAAAAACCTCAGTCTGACTTTACATATTACATACGTTGTCAGAGTGATATAAATTGAATAAGACCCAAATATAAAGTAATATAAAGAAGAGACTAGAAGAAGAACAAGGCTCAGTCTCCAGTCATTTACTAGACGGTACACAGGTAGTACATATTAGTGCGAAAGCACTGTTTCAATGGGTAAACCTCGAGCAAAATCATGCAATGTTTGTAAATTTTCAATGTTTGTTGGTTTCTACCAGTTAAGTAATTAATTAAAAATAGAGCAAATAAATATCCGTGACTGGAATCTGAAGCCAAAACGGCGCGAACGAATCCGCTTCGGTGGCCACTGTACGAGAGCACTATAGGCTATCGCCACAGCCGATCACGCCTCGTTTTAGACTGCAACACACTCTCGCGTTGTGCATTGCACATCTTCTTTTTCGTCAACTAATACTACTATCAAACTAATATTCGTGCTTTGAGCCATGTGGCGGTAGTGACAGAGAGATGCGCGCTGTATGCGTTGGCGTGGACAGCGTTGTGGCAGGAAAATGGCACTAGAGCATTACGCGTTGGTGTTGACAACATTGCTGCAGAAACGCGGCACTGGAGCATAGGCCGCCGGCGTACATTGGGTTAACTTACATTGACGACGAAAAAGTTGAAGACGTGCATAACTTTTTTATTATTTGGTTACAGGCGCGCTAGAGAGAGATCGAGATATATGAACGGAAAGGGAAGGAGGTTAACTAAGCGACACCATTTATGCTACCCTAGACGTGGGAAGGGGAACGGACGGAGCGAAACACGCACAGACACAAGGAAGGTACACGGGTCTGGGCGCTGAGACTCATCTACCTTCCTTGTGTCTGTGTGTGCTCTTTTAACGAAAGATGAACAATTACCGACTAGCCCCAAAAAGACGTTCTTTTAAACATGCATAACTGGCTCCCTGTGTCAGTGGACACCTCAATCGCTCTTTTAGGTACGTGGCGGTTGTGTACACCTGCAAAAAACTGCGGTTTCGCACATTTCGTGCTTAGCAATGCTATACCGTTGGCTATTTCTTTTTACGTCCTTCTATCTTCACTGCCAAAGCCCGTTATGCGCAGTGGCACGTGCTGGGACTGTTTTCTCTTAAATTTTCTTCTTAGTCCCAAAATAATTTTTGTCTCCGCTGCCAGCGCAGATGGAGGAAAACGGTCATTTCATACTGAAGTTACACCTTCATAAGGTTACCTTTCAAATGTATAAATACCTTTTTCTTACTGCTTCGAATAATAAGAAAAATATCTACCTAGTGCATTTTCTTGCTCCCTTAGTAGCGTTTCAAACTGGGCTAGCTGGTTTTTGCATGCTCTTGCACGTTTTCATGGACAGGAATTAGGTGTGAAATTACACAGAACATTGATGAGCAAACAAGGAACTCGAAGTTTATTCCCTAGGAGCAATTTCATACACTTCACGGTGAAAACAAAAGAAGCTCAAAACGCACAGCCGAGCCAATATCTCGTTTAACGGGTAAAAAAGCAGAGAAACAAAGATAAAAAGACACAAGAGTGTGGCCATATCGTTATCGAGAGGGAACTTTTCTTCTTCTCCGATACATGTTCAAAAAAATTCTTTTTCTTTCCCGGTAAGCCCTATCGATGGCTCGCCTTCACGTGAGCCTCCTTTTCCTGATCAGGGAACTGGAAGGCTTGTGCACAGATTCGGGAAAAAAAAAGTCTCTGTGTAAACGAACCATGTGCTTACCGACCACGAAGAAGGATTTCTGCATAAAGTATTAGCCAAGAGAAACGTTCCCTCTTTTTAACAGTACGAAGAAACTTTTGTGTTTATTTTCCTTTTTTCTTTTCACCCGATGAGCGAGTTCATGCTTTTGTATAGAATTTTGAGGCTGTTTTGTTTTCACCTTAAAGTGACCGAATAGAAGGGTGCCTGAGAATACACTTTCAATCGCTAATTTGCGTAGTAGTGTGCGGTGTTCTTTCCGCGCCAAGTCCTTTCCATGTTTCTGAAACAGCGCAAATACGGAATATATGCTATACGCTGAGCAAATGCACGAGGGGTGTAAAAATAAGTTTTGCGTGTTGCGTTGGGTTTAGTGACACATAAGCCTCTAAGGCTATTTTGCGCCAGGCTCAAGGTATAGAAATTAAGCTTTGCCACCTGGATCCAACTATTTTTGATGGAACTGAGATGTGTTGAATGCAAACGAAAACTTGGAATGCCACTTTTCCCTGGAATGCATCACCTTTCTATGGAATGCCCACCATGTCGATGTACTATCGCGCACAATATGACTAGCAACGTACTAGCGTGTGGCCGCAGCGCTTTCCGGACGCACGGTGGTGCCAAGAAGCGGCGTGCATGAAAACGATGTGGAATGGATTCCGCTGTTCCACCAGTCAGCCGCATCCCCCGCGTCGTCTGCTCTACGTAGTGTGAGGTCAATTGCGCCATACGTCTTGCGTTGTCACACAAATGTCGTCGAGCTAGGGTTGGCGATGCGATAACGCTATGCTTCTTTCAAGAGCAGACGACGCAGGGGAGAAGGGTCACTGCTGGAACAGTGAAGTCCTTTCCCTTTCGTTCCCAAGAGCGCCGCTTGCCAGCCCCACCATGCTTCCGGTAAGCGCTCCGGCCACGCTTCTGGGCGTTGCAAGTCATATTGAGCGCGATAGTACTTGCGCCACCAGTGCAGAGTCTGCTCATGTAGTAGTAAAAGAGTGAAGGCACCTGTTGATGACAGCACTGGCGCACTGAACAGCTGGTCTCTTTGCCAGAAGAGAAGTGCGTACTCTTCAGATATTATTCAATTTGCTAGTAGGCCCGAAGTCCAAAGGCGCGGCGTCTGAGTTGTAAGACTCAGGAAGACTCAGGAAGCTCTCTTTTTTTAATGCGAAAGCATTAGGAGGGCCATAAAGGCGGAAACTGTCCGTTGGCGTCTGTGTGAAACCTGAACCAGCCAGGTGGGGTTTAGGAGGATTTCCCTCTCTCTATCTGCCACCTGTCCACCGCCCCTGCAGCTTTTGTACCAGAAGACTTCAGTGCCTGAGCTCTGCATCACAACACCCTAAATACTGCCTGTCAAATTCAATGAGTGCTTGCTTTCTACATTACTACCTCGAATAAACTTCTCTAATTCTTGATGATTTATTTGCTCATGAGGAGCAACATGCACTTCTCTCCACGCTTTATGCCGCAATCACGCGGGCGCAGAAACTTCACCCGTCGATGCACTAATTTCCCTATTACCGTAGTGTTGATAAGACTCCAGTTGCCACCGCTGCATTGAGCGCGGTTAAAAAGCAAATATTACCGAAATCCGTACAAGGAGGATCATCAGTTGGTGCCCTCTATGCTGCGCCGAACCGAGTGGAAAGTTTGCGACGAGCGAGTAAACGGTGCGGGGTATTGGAACGAGAGCAAGGCGAGCAGGCTGACCACGAGGCTAATTTGCCGGACACTGTTACCGGCTCAAACCCCGCTAGCTTCTGCGTCGAGACCGCAGCGCCCTGCTACTCATCGAAGCGCTCGACAGCCATTACGAAACCAGCAGCTGCGAACATGGCAAATGACGTTTCGGTTAATTACTGCCTAAAAGGTCGCAGCCGGCGAGGGAGCAACAAAATAATGTCCGACGCACGGAGCCGTAGGCGTTAAGGAAACGGCGCGGACGGGGAGGGCGCGTCGCGCAACTTTCCGAGTGAGTGGCGTCGGACGTCGCCTGCGTGTGCACGAGCCGCGGAGTAATGGTCCATCGGCAAATGAGCGGAAGCTGGCCAGTCGGCCCAGGAGCGGCCGCCCGCCCTTCAGCAAGATCACGAGGTCAATTACGGCGCCCCGGTAGAAGAATGCGATCCTCGGTTGCGTCGTTAAATAAAGATTACGCCTGGCCCGAGTGGCGCTGCGAAGAGAAGACGTCCTCGCGCCGATCGCTCTCATCGGGAGCAGGGTCTCGGGCTCAAGGAAGAGGCACCCGCCGCCGTGTCCGCCTGCGCTGCCCTCCGTCAGAATACAGGCGCTCAGAATAAGGCGCTCAATGCTCGCCTCACTCCATCACGAGACGGAAGAATAGCTAATAATACGGAAGAGACGAATCGGAGGCGAAATTCGACGCGCCGTACCGACACAAAGAAACTGGCCGCATTTGGTCCTGTCAAATGGAATTACGGAGTGACGCTGTGTGGCTGGATGCAGCGAACCTGTAAATCGAGTCTCAGGGCTGGTTTAGGCTTCACACCCTTCTTGCAAAAGAGGAAAGATACAGAAGAACGAAGGCCTACTGCGGAGTCAAGCGGACGAAGGATGAAGGCACCGCAGGGTTGAGCGTGTTCTTAAGGTTCAAACAACGTCCAATCCCACAGTTCATTATCGATGCGCCCTGTGGGAAATCGATGAGCCGTACTTTAATGCACTCGGCGTGAATACGCTTCAAACAGTTCCTTGATGGTTATGTGGTTTAAGCTAGGTTTAGAATTTAATTTCCACCTAAGATTGCGAAAATTCTTGAATGATTACTTATCAGATCTTCGATGGTTTTGTGATGGCACCTTCCGTTCTGTCGTAAGGCCACGAAATAGCGATTGAACAGTGAAACCTTCAATAATGTTCAAGTCATTTAAGGCATATTTTATGACTATTTTGTTTACACTACATCCTTACGGTGGTTTAATTTACCCCTTTTCAGAGTGCTTGTGAGTAAAAATTAATGGACAGTGGTGCTTGCATGCGAACCATATAATCGTACCTCGTCGTGTTTGCAGTTTTCTACTGGCGTACCACGCCTGAAGTAAGTTACTTCTGCTTGTGAAATCTCAACTGATGCCTCTAGGAGGAGAAAAGTAATGCCATAGATATCATGCTAGAGGGCAGATTGGCATAATTTCATCTGTTAGATAAACACGTCGAAAGCGCAGCAACCAGACGGGAGAGAAAGAAAACTCTGCGCGTGCATCTGCTATGGTGTGCATGAACCCGTTACAATTGCGCCAATAGGATTAAGTAACGGGGGCAGACGAAGAAACTGAAAAGGCTAACCGAGGATATTTTGTTCTATTATTGGATGGCTGTTTACTAGGCCGTATGTCCCCGTGAGGTGCTCGTCTTTGCATGCTGAAAAACTGGAGGGGGCACTTAAGCAGGGATATGACGCGATAGCGTTAAAGGGCTTATGCCCATATGTGCGGAATTAAAAATTCAGGGGGCACTTTGGCTCTCTAAAGTGCTGCAAGGCGAAAGCATTTCCTGGCGCACTGTTTGTTTTTATTTACTTTTTATTTTTCATATTTTGTTTCTTTGCACTTTTTTCTTACTTTTATTGTTTTTACTTTCATTTCTTATTATTATTTTGTTTTTATTTTTGTTTATTTTCTTATTTTTATTTTTAGTTTTCCTTTCCTTCACTTCGTTCCTTTTATTTTATTTATGAAACCCATGCATTCACTAGATGCGCCTTTATTCATGCTCAAACCTTGAGCCTTCGTGGCGGAGTGGTAGTGTCTCCGCTTCAATGCCAAAGGCCCCGGTTCGATTCCCACCCTCGGCGCAGTTTCTTTTTAACCAGTGACGCCGAAAGGCGGACAAATCTGCCGACGCGTCTGTCGACACGGCTGCCGACAGCGTCTGCTGACGACAGTGTAAGGCATTTAAGGCTTTCGCCTTAATAATTCTCTACTTTACATTCATAGATCACTGGAAGTCCGGTAGGGCTTTTGAGACCTAGGTTGCTCTTCCCGAGCAACCTCTAGCGACCAGTCATGAATTCAACTGCCACCTTCCACGGCGAGTAATTTGGTGACAATCCGATGGGCAGATTGTGATGACTTCACAAGGTCACGTGTCTTAGGTGACCCACTTGCCCCTTAGGTTTCTTCTCTCGAGTTTTTCGCCGATTTCTCGCTCAGGGCCACTGACGCCGACGACGACATCGGCGACAAGGGACCCTTGATGCTACCGCGTTAAATGAAACAGGGTGCAGGGGCAATGCTTAACTACTAAATCACCTCTAGGGGCTTAACAGGAAGCGCTGCAGGCTTTCGTGATGCGAAAGGAGTCCGTTAACCGGAATGCCAGCTCCAGTGAAACCAACGATAAGGTCGCAATGGTGGGTTGTTTAGCCCTCGAAATCGGCGCCCGCATCATACCCAGAATTTAGAACTTTCGCTCTTTACCCAGTGAAACTGCCAACGTTTTTTTATCGCTGCCTCCTGGACTTCAGTGCGGACTCTGGCCAAATTCTGCACCATATTGCTTTCAAACTATGCGTCAGTTCGGAGGTATACCCGATTCAAATGTTTATTTATACAGTAGTGTCGGTGTTTTGTTTGTTTCTACTGAAATACTTGCTAATGATCATGACCATGCATTTTAACAAGCATTTGCAGCAAATGATAATATACCGGTCTCGACTGATGCTTCAAAACGCTAGTGCAACTGCAAAATGCGCCCCTGGAAGTACGTATTCTAGTAAGAAATTTTCTAGGGCTCTTTTCGGGGGTTACACATGTAAGATGGAGATGGAGGTAGATGTAAGATGGAGGTGGATGTAAGATGTAGATGTAACAGCGCTATGAGGTTGCTGGAAGACATGAGTGATGTAAAAAAAAAAGTTTTTTAAGATCGCAGCATGTGCTTTTCGAGGCACGTTTATTTTATTTATATTTTTATTTAGTTTTACTTCTTCCAATCGTAACTTATTCTGTCTGCGTAAAAAAGGCGTGCGAACTGCGATGTTCCGTGGTGAATAGATCAGCTACCGTGTGTAGTAGCGCTAAATAACGAAGGTGATTGCCGAAACTAGCGATGTCAAAGGCACGCTATAAATAGAATTTAATCACATATGAACTGTAGAGTTTATGCACAAAGTGCTTCAGGCTGGGTGTGATGCCGCTATAAATTTCAGGAAGCACAGGATAATTAATTATTCAGCATGGGTGCGTTCAGACAAATGAGATAATAGAGGTCCCATGACCATTATGTGTCGGCACAAAGGAATGGGCCCCAGTTTTGCAAAAACTATTTTTAGAAAAAAAATTTTACTCCACAAGAGTTGGAAAACACCGCTATTGAGATTTCGCAAAATTGGAAGTTTGGATGCATGCAGAAGTAAACATAATTTTGTCCCATCTAAATATTTTTTGACTAAATATATTAAACTTCTCTGTTTGAAACATAACCAAGAACTTTTTTGGCGTTTTCGTTTCCGCAGCGAAAATTTAGAAAACATTGTTCAAAAAGTTTTGCGTTACAAAAAGGGCACTTTACAGGACGATAATAGCACACGACAAAACAACACCATAACGCCGAAACTTTACTTTATATTCATTCGGTCTCTATACTTCTGCCTGAGAAAACTGGCACATCTAGAAAGCGACGTTTTTTTTTAGTTGCGCATTTAAATCTTCTGGAATTCAAAAACTGTAAAAAATGGCCAAATTTGAATCGCATATACAAGAAAACCGTCATCTGCGATTATCTTCGAAATTTCCCTGAAAGACATTTAGTACCCAGTAATCCTAGAGTCACAACAAATTATTGCGAATATAATGCACGGCAGCCGCCGTTGCAGCGCAAGCAATATTGGGGTCGCACACTAGCGAACGCCAAACAGCACGGCCAGAAAGAGCACTAGCCACGCCTGCGAGTGGGCGTCACAGATCGGCGCGGCTGTCACGTCTTACTTTCTGCCAGCTCGCTGCTCCCAGTCGGACACTGCGAAAGGAGCACGTGACACCCGCACCGCTGTGTGACGCGCGCTGGTAGGCGTGGCTAGTGCTGTTTCTGGCCGCGCAATTTCGCGTTCGCTAGTGTGTGGCCACAATATTTCTTGCGCTGCAGCCGCTACGAGAATGACATTATCGTAATTCTAAAAGCTGTTACGGATATTACTTGCGGTGGGCTGTAAGCATCTCAATAAATAAGAAGTCCAACAGTAACAGTTAAAAGCTAACTATTTCTTATTAGTCAACCAGCCCTCTGATTGCACTTCTTAGCTGTTGCCTCATACACTACGCTCTGACAGCACTATGCCGCAAAAAAGTGCGCTTCTAACTCAAGAGGCCAGTTTTTAAAAATTGCTGACAGCCTCAAGTGAAACCACGTGTGTGCGTAGGCGACCAAAGTTAGAGAGCTAATGTGCGCTGCAAAACGATGTCCTCTGTAAACAAACTGCAGAAAATAATATCGCCTAGTTGCACCTGAGGCAGCTCTGCTTGCGAATCGACCTAAAACGACCGACTACTTAAAAATGTCTTTTCACTTCCAGGCAGTGAGATTCATACTCGAAGTCGTCGTCCCAAGACGCATTAGCAATATTTTCGGTTGACAGTTAGCAGTGACACAAAATTCATATAGAACAATAAGTAAGCAAAGGTGTTATTAAAGAATACTGACACTTAATAAAGGTAAAATAACACTGAGATATTCATGCTATAGGAAGCACACCATTTTTTTGTGTGTGGCATTAGTGACAGACACTCGGAGAGAGGGCGCCAAGAGCGGGAACTCACTAACGTTTGAACGTGGCCAAAAAAGAAAATGACAGGAAGGTTAAGGCATGCTTAAACTACAGCGAAAGAACAGCCGGCAACACGAACTGGAACAGGTCATTTTGATCACATTTCACTTTAAAATGCGGCTGCAGAGTACGGCACTGACCAAGCGCGGCGTGCGGGTGAAGTGCAGGGTGCGACTATAGGAAGCACTGTGCACGACGAAAGACGCACGCTTGATTCATATCGTTGTTGTGCATCATGAACTGCCCCTTTCAATCCATTTTTCCCGGCGCTGTACAGGGCCCGCTTGAACGTAACAAATTAGACAGTCTAGTTCCCAGTCTAGCCTTATTGGCGGTAGACCAAGGGACTGGAAGTGATCTAGAGCACCCGTCCCCCTCCCCCCATCCTATATACGAGGAAAGGGAAGACGTATAACTTTGCCGGTTGACACCTCAACCACGCAGTTAGAGTAACACGAACGCTAGCTGGAAGCCACCTTTGAATACGCGTTCGTGCCTTTCCTTACGTCACGGTTGAGGTGTCAACTGGCAAAGTGAGCCAGTTATGCGCCTATGGGGCAACAACAACTACGGGGCATTTCCACAGCAAGAAGTTGCGAAGAATAAATGATTTCTACAGGTCCTGGGAGTTGTCTCTTTAAGTAAAGCTAAAGGTCATTGTAGGGGGTAAGGAATGCGCAACTAATGTCAAGCCTCTCTATTGTCACCGATTTGTTGGCAACGTGGGTAGCTACTAAAAACCTGAGATAGTTGCAACACGCACTAAGTGAGGCGTTTCACTTCAGTACGAGCGTGCGTGAATTATTTGTAGCGTGTTTCACTTTCTTCCTCTTGCTGTGCGCTCAAATAAAAGCGACGCATCGTTTTCTTTTCCTGACAAGACTTTACGGCCTTGAGAACAAAGACAATCTTTAGCGGAAAATGCAGGCTGTTTACAGGCTTAACCTGGGTAATAAAAATGCAATGAGCTCACTTAAACTTGCAATAGATGCTGCTACGCAAGTTTTTTTGCTGAAAGAACGTCGAGCCATGAATAAATATAATCAGAGAAATATGTGTGAGTTTGTTCCCACTGTCCAGTGCTCAGGTTTGGACATCACAAAAAAAGATAGCGACAGTCAGTGAAAGCCAGTGATTCGAAAACAACAGATTCGAAAAACAACAAGTAAAACGCAGACATGCACTCGCCGCAAAAGCCATTCACGAGGTTTCGTTTAGACCCATGCCTCGAGCAGCATAAGGCGCCATGTCGTGGCGAGCAGACCATATATGTGACCCTGCCCCACAAACGAGCAACAAACTTCCAGCCCGAGGGGGGCATGAGTCGCGGTCCGAACACGCCACAACGTCCGCAAAGAACCCAGAAGGTGTGGAGCGGAGCCTGCACGCGGAAGTCACGTAAGCATCCGTGTCCTGTCGTGCGTTGCGCATTTTGGGGTACTGCATTGCTGAATTTCGAATAGAAAACGACTTAAGCAAGAAACATTGACGCGGATCCGATGAACGCATGCTTGGTCGCGCTTGCCAAGGCCGTCGCGGTTTGCCACACTTGGAGTCAACGATGCGAAGAGGTGCGTACTCCTGGTATGTGTCACACCGCGAAGAACGCCGATGACGCCACGCAAGAGCGGGGACGGACGCTACTCTGTCTCTTACAGAAAACGGTGTTGGAAGTTATGGCGTGGGGACACCGCCTTACAGCGCCGCCAGCTTCAACGCTTCACGCTGCGCAACATTCGGCAAGCAACCTTTCAGCATGACGCTGTGGCGCAACATGCGGACTCAGGTGCGTATTAGCTGCTGATGCCACTGATGAGTTCCTCCAGCCAAGTTCACGTTATGCTTCATGCATTGTACGGCCGCTATCAAGCTCATAACGGCACTTCCGGCACTAACTGGCTAATCTAGAATGTGGAAGAGGCGTCTGACAAGTTTTGTGTGCGTCACAGAAGCATAGCGGCTGAGCGTGACCGCGATAAGGATACAGAGTGTACTATGGTGAGGCTGACAGAAGGGGCTCACCAGCACCATTGGTGTATCGCGGGTTGCAATAAAGATATATTCGTTAGAGTGTGCAATAAAAGTAGATCAGAATCATAGTGCCCCGCCCGCATCGCCTATTGCCCAACAGCTACAGTAAGGATACAGTAAGAGGGAGCCTGTTGGCGCCTGCATGACGGTGGACGTGGACGCAAATGAGCCGTTGATGTAGACGTAGCAGTTGAGACGGTACCAAGCAATTAACCTCATTCTTCACAGCAGAACATTTAAGAAGTAGCTATGTATATAAAATTTCCTCTGTGGTCCTGTATTTTGTGTTGTCACGCAAAAAGGTGCAAATAATTTCGTGCGTGGTTGCTAAATACGTGGTGAAGGTCTAGTATGCTACAGTGATAGGAAAGCGGGCAGTACACTCCAAAACAGCAGCCGAAAGCTCATCTTGTTCTGGACAAAAACAGTTTGCATAAAATATGTGTTAAACCTCTCTTAGTCACCATGGCATTTTGTGATTGTGCGATAAGGCCAACGTGCATTTCCGAGTGGTAAAAACATTACGCGCAGCCCTTGAGTAATGCGGTGTTAAGAAAGTATTTTGTTAATTTATTGTACTTGATTTTCAAATACTGCTTCTTCTTCTGTTAGAGACATTCCCTGTTTGTTATTTACGAACAAAAAACAATACTCGACTGCATTGAGGAAGCTGTAAGTTCTACTCTTTAGATGGCTACAGTGACCGTGCACTTGACAAGCAGTGATGCGACGGAACTTCCGACTTCTGCAGGCTATTTACTAATTGATGTAAATCGGTTGCATGTTTATGCCACAGGCTAGCACACAGAGAGCAACCGAATCATCTAGAAGTCAGGGGATAGATGTGATGGTTTATTTCTCGTTAAATATTCTAGTATTTCCTGGCGTACATTTACCTTATAACGGTTTACAAAGCCATAGGCCCTATCGAAGATTCATGTATCTTCGATACATTTTTTTATCGGTATTGGGTATTGCCAGCCAAAAATGAAAGCAGTTAGCATTTAAATAACAGAGATTCGGGGGATATGTCTAACGATAACTTTCACCCCTTTTATTTTTATTGTTTTCCTTGTAGCTTTTTCGCAGAATGTTCAACTTCTGGAAAACACACAGTCTGTTAAACACAGTGCTGGAGAAAACACCTTTCGATTTCCCAAGCGAACGGAGGCTGCACCTTTTAGCACAGGGCAAAGACAGAGGCAGCCCGTTAAAGGCTGTAGTAACAAACGAAAAGCACCCGAAAAAGTTTCAAATTTATTCGTATGCCGTGAAGTGCTCACAGAGAAGTTTGAAGAACGCTAGATTAAAAAAAAAAAAGATTCAGCTAGGTTTCTTATGCAAGTGATCATTTCAGCGCACCATGGCTTCAGTCCAATGCTATAAGTTCCAAAAAAAAACCAGCTGCGCCCACAGTGGACCTTAAAAAAATCTGTTTCGCCAGATTACTTTAAAACCTTTAAAAACAGTGCCCTATATCGAATGCACTATAGATGCTTGAAATCACGTAAAATTTTTTTAACTTAGCTAATAATATTAGCGCTTATATTCATTAATACTGGCGATTTAAGTAATGTATCGAAGAACTGACGATACAGCATCGAGTATCTGTATCGGCTATTGGTAACATAGGCACTATTTTAAAGTATCATGCCCAGCCCTGGTTTTATATCAACGATTTCGCTTTCATTTTTGCTTGAGGAGAGAGTACCCATAATTAATGAACATCATGGCTGCTTCAATGACAGGTCAGTATCTGGCCCTCTGTTTAATTACTAAATTTTTAGAAGCAGATTCTTCATTTCATTTTTAGTCCCAACGGAATTCGCTCTACCCCATCAAGCTACCAGGATGGTTGCCTCGTCTTCCCTGTACACAGATAATGCTGCTCCAATTGGCACTCAAAAGATAAAACAAAGCGCAATACACTTTTTACACAATCTCGCATCTCAACATTTCAAAAGAACACAAGCGATCAGCGGTTGCCAAGAATTTAGAAGTCTTGTACACGGCTCTTTCTCTCGTTTCTTTTTCTGCGGTTCTTCATTTATTACCGCTTTGTAATGTTCTCGCGTTATGACAAGATAAAGATAAAAAGGAAGCTGAAAAGCTTCGTGACTTAGGTGCTCGTCATTACTTAACCTCATAATGTTATTAGTTTACTGCTTAAAGTTACTGCCTAATATTTCACGTATCAGAAGAAACGCAGCGATTATACGACACGGATCCGATGCAGTTCCAGTATGGGGAAACATGCGCAGGTCCCGATCTGTCATTAGCTATCATTGTTCTGTTTGTCGGACAGCCTTGCGTTCCTCTCCGATTGAGATTGACTCATCGATCATTTTAAGAGAGACCAAGATGACGGATACTGATTTATCGATCATTCCAAGAAATGACAAGCAGTACTGCCTCTAAATGCGATGGGCACGACGTGGAGAAAGTACTCATAGCGCTTAGCTCCAAAGTAAGAGTTTGTACTCTCCAGCAGATGCCTAGCGGAACGTTTAGGCTCGCCGAACTCCGCCGTCGGTACGTTTCTGAATGCACTCTTGTTATAAATAACCATGAAACTAGTGACAAATAGCAGCTTTTTTACGCTCAGAAAACAATGTGCTAGCAGTTTTCACCATTCAAGCGACTTCAATACGGCAATAATATACCCCAGCAAATATCACAGTCACCTGACAAGGCCTCGATGCGCCGATAACTATTCATGACAAGCACGTCGTCTCAAATCTTTATAAGCAGCTGAACGGCACTTAGCAGCAAAACTGCTTCCACTGCAACAAAACCGCAACAAAACAAAACACCGTCAGTTGCACGGGGATGGCAGGCAAAGTGTTGTTTGTTTCGTGGAAGCAAATTCTTGTGCTGTTCTAAGGACACGAGTGTTTCTTACGCACTCGTTCTGAACTACGTTGTACCTGTTGACTTAAGAAATAGAACGGCTCATGGCCACTGTGTGAGGCAGGCCAAGAATCAAGCTGTGGTGAAGTAAGGAATGAAACGAAGGCCTTAAATGACAGCAAGTACAATTTAATTTTCTCAATTTCGCGAGTAAGTGAAAAACGCCACGAGAGGAATAGAAAAAAAAAAGCGAGGAAGAAATAGAGAACAGGAATTGCGAATTAAAAGAGATAAAATGTGAATGTAGTGTACTAAGGTACAGCCTCATAGATTACACAAGAAAGTGTAGCATGTAGCTGAACAAATACTTTTGTCAGCGTGCCCGGATACAGAGGTTCGTGAGAAAAAGGAAAACAGGAACATTTAAGCTCAGACCGAACTATTCGAGGAATTTCCCAGAACTCTTAAATAAAACGAAGCGGCCACATAGGAGGAGGAAACGATGCATAGATCCCGGTTTGATGCAAAACGGAAAAACGAAGTGAGGCTTCCGCGCCAGGTCCGCGTCGATAAAGATTCAATTCTGGAATACGAGAGCGGAATATGTGAAAAGGACTTGTAGCTGCCGAGACCGACATGGTTTCTCTGCTGCCGAAAACTAGCCGGTGATTCAGATGCTCACAAGAGAAATTCAGTGCCGGTTTGGCAAATGCACGACTTAACACGCGCCTCCGAAACCCCGGACACCGCAGTGCACTTCCCGCGGGCATACTTCTCGGCGCGCTGGTATAGTGCACGCTGAAATTTCTGACAAACGAGGAACGGACGAAGCAGCGGGGGCCATTTCGATGGAAATGTCTGCACCACGCCGCGCCATGCATCCCCTTCGACGATAGTTCCTTAATGCGATACTCTCGCAGGTCGTTTTTATTCTTCGCGCTGCGCCACGCGGGAAGTTGGCTGTAATTGGCTCGTAACTGCCGTCGCCGGAATAATAACAGACGCCTTCGGCTAGAAGCGTCGGCTCATCACCGTTCCGATTGCCCGCGACCGCACCAAATTATCGCGCACACTCTGTGCGGTCAAAGCGAAGGCGATGGGCCGCCTGTCGAGCATATTTCACACGGTGGAGAGAGCGCGGCGCTACCACACGGCCGGCCCGACCGCCCCGATGGACGAGCGCGGTCAGAGGAGCGCGCGCACCTCCGGCCGGCCGGCCGTGGCGGCGGCGGCGGAGGAAGATGCGGCCGCGGCTGTCCCTGACCCAAATGGCCGGATGTGAACTAGCCTGGCAGATATACGGCACGGCGCAAGGCGACAGTGGATATACGAGGCGGTAATCGTTACCCGGGCATTGATGACGCGAGCTGTTCCAACCGAAGAGGGTAGCAAGTCAGTCGTATGTGCCTGAGCGTAGCTGTATCTAGATCATTCACGCCACATATAGTATTTCCATTTTGGGTCAAGCGCGATACACACTGGCCTATCTGGAAAAAAAAAAAGAATTGACACCCCCCCCCGCATAAGTGTAAACGAGCACCAATTGTTTTAGAAATGGTAGTAGTGACATATATAGGACTGAAGGCGCAGCAAATGCTGAAGCCTGAAATAGGCCTAAAGTTCTTTTTTCAAGTAAACCTTGCGAGTTATAGAGGAATACTTACGTGCACTGGTCATATCACCGGAATCTCTTTTTTTACGTATATTTTTTTTTTCTAAATTGCATAAGAAAGGTCTAGCGTATACTCTTGTTGTCTCTATCTGCCGGCACTGAATTAAAAGCTATAGCTGGCACTAGTGAATCAGGGCAGCGTGGTCGAAACATATCGCGCTCGAGAACCGTTCGTGACTGCCTCGCGGCTTTCACTTCTGTAATCTCCAGCGCCCGGCGGCGTAGGGCAGCAAATGCGCCAACGCGCAAACATCCTTGAGTACTCGGCCCGTGGTTTTCTGGCGCCAGCAGCAGCTACCCACTTGAGAGCCAGGAAATTGTGAGACAATAAAGACGTACAGATGGCAAGCTGTAAACTGTAAGGTGTCGGCCTCGTCTTGGATGTGAGGCCAACTCCAGGTAACGTTATGCCTCATGGATGCACCTGGGTCCATGCGTCTACGTCTAGCCGTTGCCTCTCTTCTCCCTTTTGTGGTCAGTAAAAAACGTTTAAGACCGGAAAATGGGGGCTGAGTGTCGGTGCTTTCGCTACTCAGTCCTTCGGTGAGCCTTTCACCGACTTTATGAGAGGTTACCGAGAGGGCAGACGTGAGGGTCATTTGTATGCACAACCTTTTGCAGCAGAGGGACTATATCCGGTGCAATGCGAGGTCAGCGGCTGTTTCCATGTCGCAACCGTTTTCGGTCGTAGACACATACTGCCATGACGTCTAAAGAAAGCTCAGTTTAAAAAATTACGAGCACATTTTTGCTACGCTTTACTCACTACATGGCGCTATTAACGCTTTCAGGGAAGGGCCCACCGCACGACCTTCCTACATAGATAATAGTTTATGAAGCTTTTCGTTTTGAATCGCTTGAAATGTGGCTTATCACGTTAAAAAATTCCTAGAAGGTCCTCTTGTTTTATTTTTGAACTTGACACGCTGTGTACACATTAAAGAGTGCGAGTAGGGTAAGTTTTTGTGAAAAATGATGAACATTGTGTATAGTCGGTCCAGTGATGCCCCATTTAGAGAATTTTCCTTCTTTAGAATATTTTAGGCCTAAAATCTGACGAAAAGGAAATCTACATGCGTTTTCAGGTAATTGTGAGGATCGAAATTTTCTCTTTCTTTTTTTACAGCGAAAGATGTAATAGCTTAGTCATAGAGCCAAACATTGGGTGTACAACGGTGGAGTCAGTGTCCCACCACGCAGCATCACGCAGGTGGAAAGCCTGGCACCGCAACAGCGGAGAGTTATTTAGTGGTTTTTGAGGAAAGTTCAGGTGTTTACTGGAAAGTGGTGCGCCTTTCCTTTCCACAAATCCAGTGGAGGGTGTAGACCACTTCCACCACCATAGTCTAAACTGCGAATAAAGCTGTACCTAGAACTAGACGCTAGCTTGTTTCGTGCATGCGGGTTGGGAACAGTGCTGGGAAGGAAGGATGAAAGGTGCGTCCACGACGCAGAACAACGCAGTGAATGAGGCGTGCGTCTCTCGTTGTGCACAGCGCTTTCTATCCGCACTCCACCCGCACGCAACGCTATGCCAGTCCCGCCCGCGGCAGCTGTGTTTTAAAGCGAAATGTAATAAACTGCCCTTTTCCAGGTGTGTGGCCGGCCGTGCTTTCGCTGCACTTTAAGCATACCTTAACCTTCGTGTCTTATTTTCCAAATTGCTGGATTTTCAATACTGCTCCAGGAAAAAAGAGGCTGAAATAGGGACTTCGAAGTCTAATTAAGGGAATTTTTTATTACAATAAGGAACGTCACTGAGACGGCCGGATAATAAATCTGATGAGGGTGGCAAACTTGAGAGCATAGGTGCTTGAAAACAAACAAAAAAATAAATCTAGCGTGTGAGTGCAGTACATATCCCAAAGATAAGACGCACACTCTGAAATGTGGAAAGAGCCTAGTCATGAAACAGCTTCTCCGAGTCCTTTAACGACATTTTATGAAGTCTCCAAATTATGCACAAATAAAATGCGCCACATCCCTATGTAAGCATCCGTATTCAAACTTTTTTTTTCCCGGACCAGAAGAGAGCCGAAGTAAAGTGCCTATTAGTACTGGACTTGTGCACTTAGTGCCTCTGTTAAAAGAAGCCCATCTCTCGTCTTCAACTTTGATATTGTTTTATGATTCGCTATTGTAGCCTCTCCTTTATATAGTACTACTTGAGAAGTTGACATACGCACAAAGGGAATTCGAGCAGCCGGAGACTTTCGGTCAAGCAAGTATTTTTGATAGCTCAGGAGAACAGTATCTATGATTTAAGAAATCAATAAATTTGCCAGTCAGCATTAGGCCTCTTAAATCTGTCTACAGCTGTCTCTATATTTTGCAAAGAAATCTTGAAATTGGCGGGGGCATAAAGAGCCTCCCCTAGAGCTAGGTCTGGCCCGTTCAAGTGGTTGTTCGCTTATGTGATTTCTATTCCTGCAGTGGATACAGCTTTTTGAAACATGCGACCCTCGGGACGTGCAAACGCCGCCAATATAATGCGTCAATATAATTTCAAAAGCTTCAAAGAACAAAACAAAACAAACAAAGAATGGGCGACTTCACTGTAACGCAGCACCACCCCAGGCCTACACATGCGGCGTCGTGCTCGGGAAGATGTCCATCTTACAATACCTGGCCGGAAAGAGCGGCGGCTTGGCACAATGGCTATTGTCTTCCGCATGCAGCTCATGAAGCCATCGGTTCGTTGGTGAGAGCTGCGACATCGGCCTCACCTGCCGACCTCTCAAGCGTGTTGGCGTTGTTCGAATGATCACGCTGCTTTTTGAAGCATCGGGTGCATTGCTGAACGCTGGGTACGGCGGTTGGTCTGGGGACTTCTAGCAAAGCGTTAAGAGACGCCAATGTGCACGAGATCGCGGACGCGGCGGCGAAGGTGGTGCGTCAGTTACACATGACTACCAGGGCTTAAGATCCATCTGCGATACCACAATGGCATGCTTGGTCAAGCTCAGAGGAACGCTAGCTTGTGGACGAGCTCTGCAGTCTGAAGGTACACACTCTTCCTTGAAAGAATTTGAAGCACGTGAACGGGAAACGCGCCTGCTACCAGTGTCAACATCGCTTGCAGGACACTGCACAGGAGCTCGCAGCACACCCATATCTTCCCCGATGGTTCACCTACTAAAAAACTTCTTCTTGTGGCCTTTATGTGCCCTCAACAAGCAATGCCCTTTCTTACCGGCTTCAGCGGAGGACATCCTCTACGACAGCTGAGCTTCACGGCATTAAGGAAGCTGTTTCTTACATCCTGCGCCGAACCGCCGGCCGTTGGGTTATCTTCACCGATTCAAAAGCATCTCTGCAGATCCTGGCCAACCTGCTGAAGAAAACGAATCACCAGCCAGTTTCCCTGGACATCGGCTATATACATCATTTAGCTATTGCCGCAGGCCACTGCATAACATTTGAGTGGGTACCTGCTCACTGTGGCATTCTGGCTAATGAAAAATAAGATGAAGCGGCCCGTAAGGGCCATCAACATCAGAGATACATTCGAACTTTTTTCACGAAATCTGATGCGTCCCAAACGGCTAAAAGTCTTGCTTACGAAGAAACGTATCGGCTTTGGAGTTTGCCGACACATCAGTACCAATTTCTTCACTCAATCGACCCACATCTTAGATAAAGACTCTCACCCAGAATTCCTCGACAACTGGAAACACTTTATCACCGACTTCGTCTGAATGCTGCATATACAAACGGCTTGCGATACCGTTTTGGACAAATGAACAGTCCGCATTGTGACAACTGTGCCTTGATAGAAACTGTGGAACATATCTTGCTTGAGTGCCCTGCGTATGCTAACGAGCGTGCGTACTATGAACATTGCATGCAGAAGCTGTGCCCAGTGCCCCTAACAATGGACAAAGTTTTAGGTCCCTTAGCCTGCTTCAGGCAACAGAGACTTGCAATGAACTTTCTTTTTACATATTTAAAAGACATTGGACATCTCGATAAGCTCTAAATTCACTTGCACGTTACCTTCATGCATTCTTCATGCAGTGAACTTCGTAAGCCCATTTGTCGGACTAGGCACTCCATTCCATAGGTTACATCAGTACTCGCCATTGCATCCTTAGTACCCATTTCATGGCCGCATTTTATCTTCGTTTTTTTTTCTTTTACCTCTTCCACGCTGCTCTCCTTCTGTATTTATCTCCCAAATTCCCCTCCCTACGCAGAGTAGCATGCCAGCGATATTGAAACGCCGGCTAAATTCCCTGTATTTCATTAAAGAGTCTATCTCTCTCTCTCTTTCTCCCCTTACCGCAGCTTTTTTTCCACGCGGTATACAAACGCTCGCAGATATTTTGACATCGCAGTCGAGTTAGTGTTCACTTCTGGTCTCTGGTACCTGCCGACAGAAAGGAAAAGCGATCAGTCAGCCCATACGCTTCTGGCCAGTGTTCGCGGGCCAACTCACGAATGGAGCGCCGCCTCTGGCAGGCGCCTTGGTTGTACGGCCACCGTGCCCAGCGAAGTGGCATCGTGACCGAGGCATCGGAAGACCTTGGCACAGTCCAGTATCCCGCGCTCCGCGCCGAGCAGTGCCACGCAGCTCGCGGAAGAAACGGAGCGCCGGCCGCGGATCGCCACAATAGCCTCGGGGATGGCTCGCGACTTGGCCGGACAAGCGAGCCAGACGAGGCCTAGCTTGCTCCTTGCAAGCTCGGTCCTTTTTCATGGTCTTTGTCGTCCACGGCGCCATGGGAACGCAACTTCAAGTGGCAATTTTATGACACCTTTCGCGCGCCCATTATTTGGTAACAAACGAAACCTTGCTGCTTCAAATTGGGGAATAAGGAAGTCTCCGACGCCTAGATGCATAACTGCGCATGAAGTGCAGAATATGCACAGAACATCGGATACTTATCATCTCACAGGAACGAAAACATGCTGCTTACGAATGTAAGGAGCGTAAGAAAACTTACTTTATCCAGGTAATTACTCCTGTATCTATATTATCTGAAAACATGGGCTTATAGAAAATCTGACAACCACTTGCTGATGGCCTATAGTTGGTATCTATAACTGTTAGTACTTTATGCTCAGTAAAAGGAAGGCGTAGGAAGAAACAAACAGCATAGACAATAATTTGTTACCGGTTGTCCTTGCTGAGCACTGTAAGCGCGTCGTTCTGCGGCCGGGTACTCTAGGATAAGATAAGCTGGTTTCTAATAAAGAAACAGGTGCGGATGCTTGAAACATTGTTATATTATAGTGATGAATTGAATGCGGGCGCCTACGCTTCATTTATTGCTGTTGTCTCCTTATATCGAATTTATTCATTTTACGGCAAAATATGCCGATACATCCGGCAACAAACACCTTGTGTCTTTTCCATAGTACTGCACCACCTGAACCACTTTTGCACCATCTTCATGTTACAGCCCTAAAAAAGTTTAACAGAGCTGCACTTCACATCTGAATGAAAATGTGCGTATGCCGGCAAAGTCTCTACAGGACCGCAATAAGCCCCTGCTAGAACTCGGCAAAGCAGCTGAATCAACTCGCGCAGACCAGGAGGCAGATGTTCAGTGATTACTTTTCATTATGCAAGCCTTTTATGCAGCCACCTCGCGTGATAACAGGTGAGGGGGATTCTACACTGCCGAATGTGCGCACATGTTTGGCTCGCACTCTAGTTTGGTGGAGCAAGAAGCGCGCAGTCTTTCTTCTGCCTTCAGGGCTGCCGACTATGAGAGGGGCCCACCGCACTCTCTCCGCGCTCAGTTAGAAGCGAACACCGATGTTTCAATTCGTATATTAGGAACCAGGCGTGTTCCATCAAAAAGCACGTCTCGAATTATCCATGGGCTCACGTCCGGTCCACTACGAAGATTAGCATGTCAAGCTGGCACTTCTGGAGTCCTTCTTGGTTGGTCGCCAGCACGTCAGCGGATTCATACTCCCCAGGGGCAGAAACTGTAAGTAAGAAAGAAAGGAATTACAATCCGTGAACCACACAACGCGCTCATTGGAAGACAACCCGTATTTAAAAAAGAATACAGTGAAAAAGGGAACAAAATTTCGACCACATGCAAATGGAAGACAACAGAAAACATGTATAAATGGCTCTATGTCCTGACCCATACGAGGAGTATAGAAGCTCTGAGCCGCGCTTGCACCATGTCATTGTAAAATGGAATTTTCGGATAAAAGCGTATGGGGGTTTCATGAGCTTCGGCCTCCGTCACTTTCATTCTTCGTTTCGCGCAGCGCGCTACATTCACGCCAACCACTGCCAAAACAGCGAAAAGAACATCCCCCTTCCTCGCCCCTTCAGGTGAAACAAATATTATGGCTTTGTTTATGAGCCATCGCTACAGGATAGTTAAAGGCCCCCCCTGCGCAGAACTGTGCGACGGTCACTTTGACCGTATGCCTACAGCTGCATTCTCCGCGATAGCACGCGCACGAAACAGGAATTCAGAGCTGGGCCATTCTAGGATCAGAGTTGGCGAGGTCAGAAAAACTGCGTACCGATCGCGCTGCGCTCGTCCTCTGCGCTGGTATTGAAAAAAAAAATGAAAACGGGATGTACTTGCGGCGAAATGTGCAAGTGCCGCCAGGCGCCGTGCATTTCTAATTGCCATCCTGGAGGGAAGTCGTGCTGCAGAATTTAATTACCCACTCTATGTTCCTTCGCCAGTGAGTAGCATCGCTCATGGCACTAATAAGCTTTTATCGAGCTTTCCTGAGCCGCAACACGAGCCAGCGGAATGCAGCAATAAGGAAACACGGCGGGACACGTAAACTGAGTAATGCATTCCGGTAATGCCTTTGCCCATTTGCTCTAGGTGCCGCCGTGGTGACTCAAGGGTTATGACATTCGGCTTCTGACCCGAAAGACGTGGGTTCGATCCCGGATTTCGATGGAGGCGAACTTTTAGAGGCCCGTGTACTGTGCGATGTCAGTCCACGTTAAAGAACCTCAAGTGGTCTAAATTTCGGGAGCCCTTAACTACGGCCTCATAGCCTACGTCACTTTGCGACGTTAAACCCCTATAAACCAACTCTTTCTTTTTTCACTCCCACCTTGTTTCCTTCCCTTACGGCGCGGTTCGGGTGTCCGCCGAGACACGAGACAATTACTGCGCCATTTGCTTTCCAAAAAAGAAAAATATTTATTTTTCATTTGCTCTAATCAGAAATTAATAATAATTCTTAAGCGCGTCCGCATAGTAACGAAACGTTTCCTCCCTAGCAGAACTTTCCCAGTAAGATAGAAAATGGGAATCAGCAGCTAAACAATATGCCTGGTTCGAATATATCAGTTCATCTGAAACGTTAGAATGTGTTCTTCAGACATGAATATTTCCTCCAAATTTTCTTCGGGACGGCTACTACTGTACAAACATTATAACGGCAAGTTTCCCTCTTCAAGTGGTCATGCACGACCCGCAGCCAAATGCTACCAGTAGGCACGTTTACATGAATGCGACAGAAGCCGATTTCAGTCCACGTTTTGAGGGAAAGTGCAAAAACGACGAGGAGGAGAGCAGAGGACGAGCCACAACTTTCCTTCTCAAAACCTGCTCTTTCCCTCAAAAAGTTATCTCGAGTGAATTTCTCTCGTATTCATGTAAACGAGGGTAGAGGTTCCGCGCACCCACTCGGACACGAATGAAACAGTGGTGAGATAAATACGTACGTGACAGTGCAGCCTGCGCCTGCTTTCCAGTGCAATGACCGTGCAGTGATAACATTTGAGGAGGCATGTTTGCGAAACTATACGACAGAAGGAAGGAAAACATTAAAAATGTGTGGATAGAGTAAAAAGGGCTTAGGGAAGATTGTAGGATTGACACAACTATGCTCAAGAAATGTATCCCCTCGACTTGTCTAACACCGACAAAGCTGGCTTAGGCACGTTTGTCCGCACTGTCGTGGCGGCGTCAATCTAGTTAATGGGTTCACTGACTCGTCGCTGCAAGGCACTACCGGTATTTGTTGTTCGTCGCTCCGTCTTGGGAGGTTAGCTTGTCTATGGCGGCGCGCTAATACAATAATGTTATCGACAAGGGAAACAAGTCAGCAGGGAAGCTCCCAATCATTGTCTTACCACGATACAAAAATGGTGTACAACTGTACCGCACCTCACCTCCGCTTGTCTACAATCACCCACTTGCTACCTCGAGACCCCCCAATGCACTTCATCTCTATGGAGACGCAAGCAAGCTAGCCGTTCGCCAAAAGTGGTGAAGCTTTTGGAGGCTGTTGCTCCGCTCTTTACTGCGTTTTCTTTCAGCCGGTGCATCGGCATGAGTTATCGTGTGTCACTATATTAGTCATTCACGCGGAATGCATCCACTTACACGCGCACGCATGAGCAACTATGTGTACAAAGGCCGATGCCTACGTGAACGTCCCGAAACCTCAGTTCCGTGTTTGCTCATTGCCGTCAACACAATTTTTGCTAAAATAATTTTACTCGTTTTCTTTGTTTGTTCGCGCTTCTTATTTTGTTTCGCGCATTGTCCGAACTTGAGCATTTTGGAGCAGTGCGAAGTTTGGGACAGCCGAGGGCATGGCAACACAGTCTCTACGTCGCTGTTCTCCCGTCTCCTATGGTGTTCCAAAATGCGCCACACCAACAAGCCCAGCTTTGAACGCATTTCCGCTGAGTACATCCCCTCCCATGAATTATCTGTCAGGCATACTCTTTATCGGTCAAGCAAATGGCCCGTACTGGCAAGCCTAGTTTTGTAAACTCCCTCCCGTGAATTTACTTTTTAGGCATACTCGTTTCTGGTCAAGAAAATGACCTACACCACCAAGTCCAGCTCTGCAATTTCCCTCCCATGAATTTCTAAATCAAGAAAAAATAGGCTTGGACAGGGCAAGTAATGCGAACTCAAGAGAAAGTCGTTAAGGGTAATGGAGTGAATATTAAGAGAAGGCAAGCGTAGCAGGGGGCGGCAGAAAATTAGGTCGCAAGATGAGATAAAGAAGTTTGCGGGGATAAGGGACCGCAGCTGGCACAGGACCGGGTTATTTGAAGAGGCATGTCTTTGTCCTGCAGTGGACATAGTCAGCCTGATGACGATGATGATAAATTTATCTGTCAGGCACACTCTTTACAGATCAGGGAAATGGCCTACACCGACAAGCCCAGCGTCGTATATTTCCTCGGTGGATTTAACCTGTCATGCAGGCTCTTTACCTGTTGAGGCAAATGACACTCCTTCTTTAGCCATCTCCCCCCTCCCCCCTCCCTTATTAATTGAACAGTCAGTGGAAAATATTGGTTACTTACTTCATTAGTCTCTCAATGATATGCGGCTGAATATAAGTCTCGAAAACGTTGTCGAGGTCTCTTAAACTTACTCATTTTCCCCAAATGCTGGATAACGAGTATGGTCTCTCTCTTTGTTTCTTTGGTTCTCAACTTTCGCTCTACCCACAAGATCACTTTAGTATTATTAGCCACCTGATAAATTTTTCTCATTTATCTTAAGTTTTTCTTCTGCAGTGGTCGACTTACGTTGTAATTCCTTAATTCGAGTCAGAAACAAGAACTGAAGTTCAATAAAAATAAATGCCCTGAATTTTCTCAGATGTCAACGAATGTCATGCTCCTTGGCAAAGCAAAAGCTGCGTGGTCGTGGTTAGAAGCTGTTTATTTGGCTTTCACAGCAAGGTTTGGTAAGCGGCCGGCCAGTCGTAGTGCCAAGAGTGGTTTGTGAGTTTTGATGCTGTTTTTATACCACCCAAGCGCAGTAAAAACCTGGAAGTATGTACTATTATCCGTAGTCTTGTATGAGTTGTTTTGTTTGTCGTGTTCTGAGTGTTCCATGACGATCGTCGTAAAGATGTATATAATTTCCAAAGACTCCTCTTGGCTTTCTTTTATGTAAGTTTACCTTTAGACTCCTTATAACGAGACTACGGAGGAGAAATCATGAGCACTAATACTACGGCAAAGGGTACGCGCTGATGTATCATTCGCGCGATGTGAAACACGAACAGGATAATTGAACATGAACGCAATAGGAGTAAAATATCAGGTACTACAGAAGAAATACTGGCTGTATTCATTAACACCTCCACGCTATACGGTCTTCGCGCCATCGAAGTGAAAATCGAGAGCACAAGTATTAACTCTTTTTCAGCTAAAACCTTCTCATTTCTCCGTTTCTATTATCACTGTCTTGTTTGCCTTTCATTTCATGCTGACAGTACATTGGCTACTGGCGAACTAAACGAAAGAAGGTATGGCGTGATCAGCAAGTAGCAGCGCCTCGCAAATATGGCATGCGCCCACCTCGGAAGCACAATTGCCAATACCAGTGGCCTTTTTTTATTTTCTAAGGGTTTTGTCGGAGAAGCGTTTACGCTTGTCTGTCAACCGGACAGAAAAGCGCCGTCTCGCACTGTCTGCATCGCTGGGAAAAAGATACTCGTCTTGCACAATGCCGCGCTCGCACGGAGGCCGGTTCCGGCTCGCGAGACCTGCGCTTTGATGGCGATGAGAAGCGCACGCACAGCTGCAAGAGCAGCAGTACAAGCAGCAGCAGCGAAATGTACACGCAAAGCAGGTCTTGCAGAAGGTTTATGTCCGTTCTTCGTCCGTTTTGCGTGGCCTAGTTTTCTCGAGAAACATCTATGAGGAGTCGGAGGCGGTTGTTCTTCCCGAAGCGGTCAAAGGTCTCCAGGAACCTGGCTCCCAGCTTGCCTCACATCACTTTCTCTTCTGACCCCCCCCCCCCCCCCCCCCCCCCGCTCCCCCTGTTCTCCCCCACTTCACGTGCCCCTACCTCGCCTCCTACCGGCTTCGCAGCACACTTGCATAACCTGCAGTTGGTTATGCTAGAACGAGCTTTCACGTGCACCGCGATCTTGCACTTATCCATCGCCCTTCGGCCGAAACCACCCACGGTATGAAGGACATGACGCCTATTGCAGCCGTAAGGTACACGCGCAAACAGTTACCTCCCGTATGAAAGAGTTCAGAGAACCGTGCCGGCTTCCAGCTGCTGCTTTTCCCTCAATACATGCATTGTCTGAATAGCCATGCTGCTCTTTAACGATAGCTTTCTTTGTTTGTTTGTTTTTTAAAAGCGGGAAATGCATTGTAACCGCGCAGAAAAGAAACCCGTAAATGCGTTAAAATGCGGGAGCCAGATCCAGCTCGGTCACGCATGTTTAGCTGCGTTCGAATAGTTCACTTTGAAATGTATTAGAACAATGAACTAGTAACACTAGTGTTCCAGTTATACGGTTAAAATTCTTTATGAAAAATTGCCCTTAATGACTTGGGCTTGTCGTCTGCCACTAAACATATCTTGGCATTTTCATGACTTCTAGTGTATCATGCAATTGTCATATTGATTTCATACATACAAAGCGAGCAGACGTTTAGGCATCATCCGTAGAAACTAAAACGTATTCTTGCTACTTTAAATGTGTGCAAGTGTAGGTTTTGATTTTATGGGGTTTAACGTCTCAAAGTGACTCAGGTTATGTGGGAAGCCGCAGTGGAAGACTCCGGAAGATTTCAACCGCATGGGGTTCTTTAACATGCACTGACATCACACAGTACGCTGACCTCTAGCATTTTGCCTCTATCGAAATATGACCACCGCGGCCGGGATCGAACCCGCGTCTTTCAGGTCAGCAGCCGAGCCCCATAACCCTTAAGCCACCGCGGCGGTTTCACGTGTAAATGTAGTATCCATGGACAACGACAGAAATTCATAAATAGGAATGAGTTCAAAACTTATCCGCTTGCAGTTTTTACAATAAATACTCGTGGAGTTTCAGTGCAACAACTGCCAAAGGCAATATGGGCTCGGAAATACTTGAGAAACGAAGAAAATGCCTTCGACTGAATCCTTCCATTGCATATTTTCTCCAAAAACACGTACAGGATCAGTGTAACACATGCTTAATCCCGGTTACATTTTATCGCGTAAAGTCAAATTACTAAGATTTTAAAAGTTATTGCCGGACAGATTCGTTTAAATGTCATTTTCCCTCATCTGTCAGAGAATGAAACTAGCTAGATCATGTCATTGCTACTGTCACGTCAAATGAGCAGTTGTTTCTTTTTTGTAATGATTAATTATGGCGCCTACTTATGATGCTGTGCTTTGATCCCTATATCCATGCTTTACTTAAGTCTATGGTTTTACTTCCTGCCTCCACTGCACTGCCGTGAACTGGGGCTGTGGATATGACGGTAAAGAAATAAATTTTGCAGAGTCGGATAAACCGTCCTCGACGAAGTTAATGACAAGTGTAAACTTGCGGTTATCCACAACATATGATTTCAATAACAAAATTGATGTATTCTAGATCCTACGTATGCAATACGACAGTGTCGTTGATTTCCCTCTGTTCCCTCCGTTTACAGCCCTCTATATTTGATAATCAGTGACGCTGTTGTATTGCATACGTAGAATCTAGAATACATCTCTGTATTTCATGAAAACAAGAACTATGCCCTGTGTACAACCCGACCGTGCTGATTTGAATATTGTGATCACACCTTTCATGTTGATGTGGAGGCGGCAGGAACAGTCATTCTAGTGTATTTGTATTGCCTTATGAAGTGGTTACAAAGCTTTCTTCCTTTTGGGCTATTATCACGAAAAAGATCAGCCTGCTTGTGGACGCATGGAAATAACATATTACTTCTGACTTAATCCAGAAAACATCACTGGTCACTGCGAAAGCTTCTCTGAAGTGGCAGAAGCGCGGGTGGTAGCCGCTTACACTCGTCCAACAGCGCGACTGGAATCCATTCTGGAACAGGGATCACTCAGAGGCACAGCGCGTCACTGGCAGCCAGTTTGCTCATTTAGGATGTCAGGTACTAAGGTTGCTCCAAGATACCAAAGACGGACTGGTAGTTACCACCATAGGAGTAAAAGTAAAATTAAGTGTAGTACGCACAAACCATCTCGGTACCTGTGCTTTGCTGTCTTCCACATCCTCATAACAACTTGTCCACAGCCCATTCCTTACTTTCTCGCGTGCCTCCGGAGAACGGCTTAAATACGCCGTTTCACAAAGACATGCGACCCATCAAGCGCTGCAAACAAGGGAACCGAAAAGCCAACAAGCGCGCAAGACTTACTACCTAACCCAAGGTTGTCTCACTGCGAGTAGCCTTTGATCGCAGGGCATAAAGCTTCTTCAAACGGCGAAGCCAAGCTTGTCCAAGTGCATATACACACTACCGCAAATTTATATCGCGTGTACGTACGGAGCGGTGTGCCATACACGAGCGCAGTAGGGCCCGTAGTAAGAGTAAACAGCCCCTGTACAAGGGCTTCGTCTGACAAGGGGGCACGGCTTCTCCGCGGTGGCACGTCTGGAACGCTGTCGTCGTCGTCACCTCAGTCAGGGGCAACGCGCATTCACTAGTGTCAGATATTTCACACCGCCGTCAGCCGGGCCTCCCCGCGTGTTTGACTGCACGGAATCGTGGGCAGCGCGCAGAGGGCCTCTGTCACCTTGCCCCGCACAGGCTGGCTGGCGCGGGGCCAGTGGGCGCCTTAATAGGCCACCTGTTGCGCAGCAGCAGCGGGCTTCTATGCACTGGGAAGAAGAAGCGGTCTCTGAGAGAAAAGGCGCGCGCCCCGTGTCTCGCCGCCGCCGTCGTTGTCCGTTCCTGCGCGGCGGCGCACACGACAATGAACGCGGGCCGCGCTCAAGGACGGCTGCTCGCCCCGGGGTGACTGCCAAAGGACCATAGGTCAGCCGCCGGTTTGCCTTGATGGCGACGACGCTAACCCCTCCGGGGGCCGGTCCTCTCATGCCGCAACCCGCCGCCACGCAGCGCCAACTGAGGATGCTCTCTTCCGCCCTGCGTGCCATCGACACTTTGGCACTGCACGCGGCTGCGGGCAGCGGCGTCGGATCGCGCTCGGTTGTTGCCAAACAAGCCGCGAACACAGTTTGTCTTGCCGCTACGGCCCCGCTTTCCACAACGGGTGAACGGGGGCTCCCCACGGCGGCGACGTTGCGAGGGCATGCTCGCGGTGGCTCTAGGCTTCTTTTGGGCACCTGCTCGGAGTGTGTTCGGCTGCCTTGTACCTTTAGGCAAAATGCGGCGCTGGAATTTGACGAACAGCGCTCGTGTCCTCGTGTAAATACGGGAGAGAGGTGAGAGTCGCATGGGCTGGCGGCTGTCCACAAGTATAGAGCAACTATGGAGTGCACTTGGAACCATAAAAGGCGGAAAGATTAAGCGATGCTGTAACGCGGACATGCAATTTATACGTCGCTCGTTAAAAGGAAAGCGTCTTCAGTAATGCTGTCCCGCCTTCGAATGAGGCTGCTCTCAGAATATGCAGGTCAGGTTTTTCTGGTTCATGGAAATATTTTTTTATTTCTCTGTCTCTGCACTCGCAGTAACTAGCCTCAAAGCAGCCGTACACAAATGTATGCCATGTGCAGCATAGACGGACGCAAAAAACGCCTCAATGCGGCGGCCTGTAAAGAAGGCGACCGATGCTGAAATGAAAGCTGGCTATAACGCGACGGTCAAAGGTTCCTTCTCTGAAGTTGCATAGTGATCGCAGCCCATTTCACTTCGTCACTGATTGGCACAGAGAAAACAAAACGCACCAGATAGTTATTATCAAGTTTAGCGAGAAACCGACGTGACAAACCAAAGAGGGAATAAGCAAAGAGAGAACGTCAACAACTACAGCCAATCAATCGCGCCGAAGGTTGCGCCAGGAGCCAAATTTAGCTCCCAGACGCACCGGGAACTGTTTTCGGTATTGGTTGGTAATTTCATGCTGCTTACTTTCCGGTCTTCTTTTTCCCGTATATACATTCTTCTGCTATAACTGTTTGGGTCCAAAACAAGAAGCGCAAATGGACTAGAACGCATTTGGTCGGAAAAACACCCATGCCCTCTCCGTTTCCGCGGAGAAGGGTATACGTGACAGCATCGCCGTGTGTGAAGGCTTGTGCCGCGCAAGACTGAGTGAATCGTGCGCCAGGCATGTAGCGAAAGTGCCGCTTCGGCGGCTCGCCTGAGCCACGCGGGACATGAGCGATTACTGCGAACCCAGACAATGAGAGCAGCCTGCCCACGCGAGTTGAGCGGGTGCATCGTTCCCACCATTGTCTTTCACCAGCGCAGGAGGCTGTTCGCTATAAGGGTCAAGGTAATTATCAAACTCTAGGTAAGCAACAGCACATTTTCGGAACGACTGCACAGAGAGAGGCTTTTGTGTTGGGCGGTTCTGGGCATTGTGTAATGCTGAATACCATGCGCACTATGGTAGTATACATTTCGTCATGTTTGGTGAATGTGGGCGCGAAAGAGCAAGTTGACATTTCTATATTATGCTGCCCCTTCGAGCAGCCGAGAAATACTAAATATTTGCTCCTCTCTTTTGTAGTTAAACAAGTGCTTGTCTTTTTACCCTGCCGAAGCAAATAAAGCGCTCTGTGTGAACTCTGTACCAAACCTGAACGAAGAGAATGGACGGGAGCAGAGTGGATTTTTCACGAGATACGCTAGATTCTCTGGAATATTTTGTCACTTCGCGACTCTACTTCTAGTCACAAACAGTAGTGCAACTAAGATTTGATTGAAAACCATCTACTCAAAGTTGTTTTAGCTTAACCGTGAGGAAGTAATTCGGTGTAACAAGAATGCAGACATATAGGCCACGGAACAGGGGTAAATACGACATAAAAAGCAATGACAAATGCAATCCCCTGCGTAGGAAATAAGTGGCCTGTCTTCGGTGACACAGCATTGAAAGGGATGCCGGGTTAAAACGGTATTTCCTTCCGTTACCGACAATTCTACGATGCATATCATGGTGCAAACAAACTGGAGGGGACACTCGAGCTCCGTCTTAATAGTATGACGCCATAGCTTAACGGGCTAATACTCATATATGCAGAACTGGTCATTTTCTACTTTACTTTCATAGATCACTGGGAGTCCTCATGCCACGCCAGGCGCAATGGTGAAGCGGTTAAGCGATGCGCCACTACTTCTCTACAATAGTAGGTGCTCCCGGCTGTGGGCCTTGTCAGGCCCAGGTTGCTCTTTCCAAGTGACCAACCATTAATTTAATAGCCACATGTCACGGTGGGCACTTTGGTCACAATCAGGTGGGCAGGTTGTGATGACGCCGCAAGGTCACGTGTTCTCGGTGATCCGCCTGCCTCCTAGGTTGCTCTCGGGGGCCACCTGCCAGAGTCATGCTCGTAATATTTCGCTCGCAACGCCTTTAATGGGTAACGGAGCCTTTAACGCTATCATGTTAATACAGCGGAGTCCGGATATATCCAAACCAGATATATCGAAATATTGTTTACATCGAAGAGTCAGAACATCCGCTTGAAAATCCGGCACAAAAATACAGCGCTATTATTCGCGTACATCGAACTCACGTACAGCGGAACGCTCGTTATATTGAACTATACGCCGCACACCTTAAACGCTGCTTCTTCTCTTGGCGCTTTTGGAACTTTTCACACGCGGAGACGGATCGACTGCGCAGCCTTGGACAGCTGCTGGCATTGCTGGCGCTGCTAAACCACGTGACAAGGTGAACGTGAGAAGTATTTGAGGGTGACCTGCGGTCTCTCAAACGGATTTTCCACGCCACATCAATGCATGCGGTGAAGCCTACCTGACTAAGCCCTTGTGGCGGTCCTCGCCTTTCATGCTTCTCTGCCGAAGTTGTTGCTGAAACCAACCGTACCTGCAGGTATCTGAAACAGGTTAGGCGTAGAAATGCTTAGCGAGCGGTGCGCTTCCAGCACGCAGGTGGGCAGCACGTCGCTGCAAGAACGCGTCAAGTGTGGTTGCAATGTATCCATGCCCCTGGTTACACAAAACATTTGCTATTGTAAATTTTTATATATTGATTTATCGATATACCGAACTGATTTGCGAGCCACTTCGTGTTAGATATATCCGGGTTCGACTGTATACACACTGGAATGTCACTTCTTCGCAGAGGCGATAACCATAACAGTAATGGCAGAGAGGCTGCGAACTATTACGCGGCCTTTTGTAGAAGCTGTTACGGAGAGCGCGGCGCGGCTTTTTGAGTTCACCGAGTTTCACAACGACTCATTGTAGTCCGATGAAGCCCGAACCGTCAAGCTCTTTTATGTGGCCCTCACGTCCCAGATACCTTGTAGCCAGGTGTGTGTGTTTTGGTTGTCTGCAGCAAATTTACAAAAAAAAAGACAGTCCTACACCGGCTTGCGACACTAAGTCGCTTGTAGCGCTGGTGGACAATCTCAATGTCAGGCTGCAGGTGACATAAACACCTCCTATTGGGGACGACGAGGTGGCCACAAGACAAGTAGAGACCCAGGGTTCAGATCCCACTCGAGGCCTGGAATGGTCCTTTATTCTGCACTCTATAAAATAACCTTCTATCAAATGTGATTATTAATTTTATAACCCATCCTTATCCACAGACCCATGAAAAAAATATATACTAGCGTTCCCCTAGCCTTTAATTGGTTTCAAGGACTGTTTTTGTTCGCATATATATATATCAATGAGCCCTAATCTCCCTACCTCTGGCTGCTCAAGTTGTCCTCGAATGCCTTTTCTAAAATAGAATGTCCTCATCATTAAATCATCGACCGAACAATAGAACGTGCCGTTTAGTTGTTGCGTCCTTGACCATTGCTTGAAATTGGACCGTGGATAAAAGATTCGAGAAAACCAGCACTCGTATTGAGCTGAAAGCGCACGATTGATCGCACCATTGTCTTTTGCCCGTCAAGGTAACACGTCAGGTTGTCTACTTCGTCTGGAGCATTCGCTCATTCAAAAGGACTTGATCGCAATATTTTCAAAAGTGCGCTCATGGTGGAAAAGAAACAACGCATGCCGCTTTTTCCGCGTGCCGGGGGAACAAAATAACGGCACGAAGCGAAAACCGTTCAGAAAGCGCCAACCATCGGCGAACTAAACTTAGGCGTTGACTGAGATGTTTTCTGCAGTAGGCAAGTCCAGGTGATAGCGCTAATGAGTCGCTGCAAAATGAACGCACAGCTGTAACGCCTATCGCCACCTCCGCCAGCGTTTCTATCTGCGTCTAGCTTTTAGCGTGAACTCACGCCTCGCTAGGCGACGCTGTTACGCCATCAGAAAGAAGCGAATATAGAGAGGACACATGCTCGCCGGAGTGCAGCCGAGCGCGGTTCGTTATACCAGCCGTAAGAACGGGCCGCCAAAAGCTCGTATTCCGATGAGTGCAGGTGTCGAGTCACCTGCGTGCGCATACGTAACACAGCCGGACAATGAACCCAGAGCCGCCGAGCCTCAACCTCGTTATGCCAACGTGGCGTGCAGCCCGACGAGATAGCGGCGCACCCGCCGAACATCGTCGCGGGGAAAAGTTTGGCGAGCGCCGAACAAGGCAGCGCTGCCGACAGGTTTCCTTTTCAACGTCACCAACGCTCGTGCCTGCGCAGCCGGGACTCGGCCGGCAGCTAAGGAGGCTGAGGCCAAGGAACAGCAAGCCACACACGCACGCACACAGCGCGGACGGCTCGTCGGACATCTATGGAAGCGACGCCGAGGCCCCAGTCTGGGCCTCCAGAACGATCGAGGAATGTCCAAGGTTGCCCAACGCTGCCGTACCCTGTATGCACGCTCGGCACATACAGATGCGCCGACAAGCCGTACGGACTGCTCGCGGGGACATGGGCTGCTGTACCGCAAGCAATTGATGGCCGCTTGAGAGGCGACTCTTGCATGCGGGGTAACCGCGTAGTGTGAGCTGAAAGTCTCAAAGAAAAGTAGCGCGACCGGACATTGCGGATGTGACAATAAAGTATGTCAGGTTAGTGGTTGCGCAGATGAAGTTTTGGTGTTTTTTTTTTGTCAAAAAAAAAAAACTCATTTTACCAGCCAAGGATAATTACTAAACTTTCGTACTGGTGGAGGCGCTGAAAAAGTGTCAACGGTGTCAGGCTGTAAAATATCAAAGGTAAGAGTAAATGGCTTAATTTACGCAGCAGTACCGTAATTGCGTAAGTGTTCACCACGCCGTGACCACAGCCTTGAAATTAGAAAACACCGCGCCGAGAGAGCGCTATCCTTCGACATGAGGCTCCTGGCAGCGCTCCCAGCCACCATCTCCGCACGAGAGCGTCGGCACTTTTCCGCTCCTCCAGGGTCGGGCACGTGTCCTTCATAAACTTAAAAAGCGCTAATGCAGTCACAGTTTTATTTTCTTTTTTGTTCAGAAATTGCGCCGTTTGTAATTACTTTTCGCGCTTTGTAATACTTGAGAACTGAAACACTGTACCTAAAGCGATATGCTTCCAATAGGCGTTCTACGATGTAAATAGGAATTTTTTTTTCAAAAAGAATTTCTCCTGTTGCCCTGCAAATAGTCCTGCTGTTTTCCCCAAAAAATTCTTCGAGGAGTTGTGCTGCTGTCCGAAGAGAAGAGAAAAAATGGACCTCAGCCGCAAGGACATGTCTGCCGAGAAGCGGGTGATCTCGAGAGTGTGCGACCTGTATTCATGTGAGCAAGGCATGGGCATCGTTGGTCGTTCTTGCGCTCCTATTCAACCGCTTGCGGTAGAGCAAGTGTCGACATTTTTTCGCCTTTGGAGGACGAGATGTCTAAGAATTTTCTTAGGTACAGATAGAGAAACAACAAAATGCGTACAGAAACAAGGTTTTTGGGTGTCCGTTTATTTTGCTTTCAAGCAAGCTTACGGGCCTCTGCGCTCAAAACGCCAGTGCGCTGTGTGAATGATTAATTACAAACAATTTAGTACAGAACCTGAATTACCACATTCCTCATGACGTCAGTATCGCCGACAAGCACAGGTTGTTCATGTGAACAACCACTGGGTTCAATGACGTCAAAATATATGGGGTCAGTGCACCTTGACGTCACACTTCTCTCGGTTTCTCTGACAACATTCAAAATCATGTTAAAATGTGTTCCACTAAACGCCTGCGACTGAAACTTGCTGGAAGGCATCTCCTTAACGAACATGAAACAAATCATATCATTTGTTTGCGTTCTAAATTTTGCGCCGGTACCACTTTAACCGTTGGCTTACGTTACGTGGGATGCACTCTATGAACATATAATGTGTGTGGCACAAACTGACAGGGACATCAACCGACCCGACTGGGTATGTTGGGGAAGGTTGCTCGTCATAACTCTAAGACGCGGACTGCGCAATTGCGGATCCTGTCCGTTCGAAAAAAACGCTATAATCGTGCGCGAAGAATGACGGCTTCGCGCTCCCGGAGTGCTTTCCGACGCGTTGCGAAGAGATGATGACTATAATAGTACTTATGTATTATGACCCAGCAGCCAGAAGTGCATACTTTACAGGAAATATTGATATGATATGCCACAGCGGAGGACGTAGTGTGAGCCAGGAGTTTACAGAAAAACTGCTGCATGCTGCATCCGACGGAATTAATCCCTGTTTCTGGTGACCGGCTGCGGCAAGCAGATTTTTTTTCTGCTCAACACTAGCCTGTGTAATACTTCTTTTAGTAATAAGCTTGTAAATCACCTGATAAACGCAAAAAGTCTATATTTGAAGTCACAGAGGCTAATTTTACATCAGTGGATTAGAATGAAGCAAAAAATATCCCTGCTTGCTCCGCATAAGCCCAGAAAATAATTTTTCCGCTTCATTCGTGAGTCATGTAACGAGTATTTTTCTTTTCATTCAAACTTGACATACAGAATACGCAAATGGCCTTGCATATTTACTGAATAGCGTGCTTTGCAATACCGTCTAGTCTCTGGGATTTTTTTCTTCATCTACCGCCTTCGATTGCTGATCTTTCTTAGGCATGCAGGTAAACAAACATTTATGGGAACATAAGTCTTTCTCGTAACATTCTCAGTTGATTTAAGAACGAGAATTATGCTACGAACTTGAACAGTAGCGATGAAGTTTCGAACTCGAATTTTACATTCAGTTGAAAGACCATGTACCCGACCATGAGGAACCTAGAAGTAACCTAGCGCAGCCATAAGACTGCAGTATATACTGCCTCTTGAAGGCATCTTCAGGCGTAAAAATGCGCAGGATTCTTCGTACGATTATTCCCATTATTACTAACACTATTATAACTATGGATCTTAAAGAACCGCATTAACTAAGTCAATGCGGATGGTACTACGCCCACAAGTACCAGTCAGACTCATCCTCAGTGGGTGGCAAAGGCGACGGGCGGCAACAGAAGATGACGTAGAAACAGCTCCCTGTCAATGATCAAAGAGCGCGCATCATCGTTCCGTATAATCGTTGCCCCACCAGTCCTTGTCGTGTTCACCACAGCGCTCAACAAGAACGTGAGTGTGTCAGCATTGAACTCTACGCGGCTGTCTACCGAGCACGAGGTCCTGTCATCGTCAGACGCCGTTAAGGTACACGGTGCACCTTACAGAAGAGTATCGTCGCGCCAGCAGCAGCAACAGAAAACTCGCGAACGCACCTAGCTCTGTTGTGTAAGATACAAGTTTCTTGAGACGCTGTCGGAACCAGGCGGCTGCCCTACAGCCGTCGTTGCTCCGTGTCTGATGTCAGCTGCTCCCCGTATCAGATAAATTTACTCTACGTAGAACCAGTCAGCCGTGTTGGATTTTTCATTAGCACGTGCCGCTCGCACAGCACCAGAAGAAATCGCTCTTTTATAGGCCAAGCTCGTCGAGTTGGTTTCATGATAAAAAAAAAAGAACCAGGCCACTGCCTTTTAACCAAATTGCTCAATATACTTGCAAGCGAAACCTGCGCAAAAAGGAATCACGCAAGCATTTCATTCTTTTTTTTTTGTTTTTTTTTTTTCAAGGGCAGGCATTGAAAATAGAATGAAATCGGAAACATCTTGCGCAACGAGAGGGAAGTTTCGATAAGGCAAGGTGTGCCGTCTTGCTTCCACTGACGCTAAACCAGACGTATATCGTAGAGTAAATTATTACAAAGTACTGTCACGTGCCATGTTGCATGCTACGAATGCATGACACGTCAAAGCGTAATCCGATGCCTTTACCATTCACTGTCAATCCAAATGTGCAGTTAATCCCTCAGTTAACTATCCCGTACGTCGCCTAAAACAGCAACGGTGACCTGCGAATCGTGCACATTTCGTATAAAGAAAAATACCGTGATCCCAGGAAAAGTAATAAGAAGGAATCCAAAATGAAGAGAGTACTATACAGTTTGTATGGATCTGCTGCGTGCTGAGCACTCGTCAAAGTATGTAATTGCTGACTTTTCACAAGTGTATACGCATCCTAAATCAGAACAAACTGCGTGCCTTTAAATAAGAGGACATATATTAACCAGAGTCATTTTTCGTCCTTGGACGCGCTGAAGAAGGAACAACGGGAGCTTCATCAGCCATTACATGAAAATACTTACGCCAGGCCGTAAGCGAATCACAGAGGAAAATGCCATGTAGTACACGTGATACGGCCTTCGCCGGAGAAATTCGGCAGCTTTGTGAACTTAGTTGCATCAGAACAGTACCCTTCCTTCGGCGAAGCACTCCTTTGAACTTGCGCCAAATGTTGTGAATTCGTAAAGGAAGGCCCCTTTGACCGCCGGCCCAATACCTGTTCTCCTCGGCGGTGCAGCGCAATGGACAGGCTAGCTCACGGAAGAGAAGAGAAAGCCCTCCTACTGCATTGTTCGCCGTGCCCTGCTTTCACTGGCCAGCAGTAGAACCTGGCAATTAATTGGCTGGTAGACATACCACGCGTGTCGTAGCAGGAATGCACTTTGTGAAGCCGCTTCCAGTTGCTGATGCAACGAGTGAGCTGCTCGGCCCTATTTCAGTTAGTGAACCCCATGCCCGATGGTTTTGTTGCCAGTTATCACGTAGTCTGTTAGAATTGAACTGTTCTGAATTCCAGCATTTAGCTGCGTTGGTCTTGGATTCGTTTTGTTGCCTTATTTATTCACTGGCACCTATCAGTTGTCTGTTTAGCGCACGCATTGTACACAAGCGCGAACATGGACAAAGGATCATCCACTCTCGTGCATTCGCATGTTGAGGGCTTATCTTTTATTCACGTCCGGAATTGATTGTGTGCGCCACTCGCTAAAAGACTTTCGCAAAGCGCAAGCGGTTGCCGCTTCGCGCAGAGACTCAGCTTCCTCGCACTTGCGTCGTCCTCGTCTTTGCGCGTGGCCGTTCGGTAGCGAATGGGGCAAGAGCGACAGGGAGAATCGTAACATGATCGTGCATCGTGTACGCCGATGCTCAGCCGTCGCGACCCCGTTGCGAAAGCGCTGGAACCCCGCGCAGCGGGCCAGGTGCGGCGCAGCAGTAATCGGCATCGCGAGCAAACAGAAACGGGACGGCGCGAGAGAAAACTGGCAGGCGCGCCGCGAACGCATCGCCGGCCGAGTTGGCAGTGAGGACAGCGTGCGCGCAAGGGAGGCGAGTGGGAGGAAGCGGCGGCGTATTAATGGCAGAGAAGAAGGGTCGATCCCGGGCAGGTAGGCTCGCGGCGTCCAGCGCGCACCTCCGCCGAGACGATCTGCTGGCCGCACCGTAGTAGGTCACTCCTGGTCGCCGCCGCCGCGAGCGGCCTTACGCAAGAGGTCATCTCCGTGGCCACCCCGCGCGCGGGGTCGGCCTCAGGGTGGATGTGGGGGTGATGCACTCCTTGATCTATCGGTGGTCAGCGGAGTTGCCCCGCTTGAGACGTCGTGATTTCCAGCGGACGCCCCGCGCGAGGCCCATGTGGTGTGTGGCGGTCGAGGCGCCGCCTGGGGCGCCCCAGAGGCATCGCGCAGAGCGTGACGCCCGCGGCCCCAGGGCCTTCTTCGCCCGCGCGGCGCTGGGGGCTGGCTAACCACCACACGCGCTGGCGGCTCAGCGCCCCGCGTGCTAATTTTCCCCCACGCGAAGAGCCTGCACCACCCGCTAAACGCTGCCGCCGCCACCGGACGCGGTAACGAGGCCACGAGACCGCGGCTGAGGCGTGCGCCGAGACCGCCGCCAAGGCTACAAGGGTCGTGTCTGCGGGAATGGGCGCCGGCCTGCTCCAAGCACCGAGGACTAGCTGCCTCCCCGCGCGAGGACCTCCGAAAGTGCGCCTGTGTGCGCTCGTTGCTATAGTCGAGTGTGTGTAACTGTGTCGCTTGCGTGCGTGTGTGTCTATATTCGACCGAATCGGTGACAAACACGTTTCGAAAAAGCAGTGAAAGGCCATGCATACAAGTGCGACATAGTTAAGTGCATGCGCGCTCAACGCGTACTAACCATTCGGCGTCAAAATTCTGTGCAGCCCGCCTACAAGCGACCCAATGTGTCTGTAAGTTCTGCAGTAACGGCTCTAGGTGTAAGCGTTAGCAGGAAAATAAATAGCCGAATAACAAGCTTTACTCTCACGACAAGATGAACTGCCACCTGCCAGACCGGCGTGCGTCAATGGGGCCTGAAATAGAAGGCATACTTTGCATCCCAAGGGCTAGCATAGACAGGCAGGAAGCATTGTAAGTAGCTGAGCGTCGCGATAAATACGTGGAACTCTACTTTGTGTCCTGGCACTGCTCCAAGAAACACCTCTCAGTACGACTGGCGTTCGTTAAGGTCCAATAAATCTAATGGAAATCCTCGTGGTACCCATTACATATCGCGTATTTAAGAGAGCGACGCACCCCGTCATAAGGAAGGAGACGCTCGCACGAGACCCACAAGGCCGCGAGTGCTCCTCGCTTTCGAGGCTGAACGGAAATAAACTGCGAGAGAGCCAAACCGCATCCTTCCTATTAATTAGCGCACAGGAGGCGAGGTCGTGATTTCTTGCATGACTGAGGCAAGCGTAATGACCCCATCCATCAGCAACCAATGCGGCTGCGCGTAACAGGCGGAACAGGCTCAACCTCTCTCACCTTGACCGGTGCCTCGGCACCGCTGCTTCATTGATTTTAGATGAGCGCGCGAATAGCGGAAGGAAAGCGTTAGATTGTAAAAAAGTGAGCAGGTCAGACCACAGCTATCTGGTCGATGAAAGCTTCACTTCTGCTCGTTATCTCTTCTGTTTTCTTTGTTTGCGTATCTCTCTCTCTCTCTTCGTCATTATTTCTTTGCTCAATGGAACTCAATGGAGAAACAGTTAAAGTTAAGAGCCCTTCCATCAGGAAGAAAATTAGAACAGTCAAGAAGCGCATTAACAGACAAGAAACCGTCATTTGAAGCGAAGAGGAAGGCAATTACTAAACAAGTTACGGTATAGCGTCGTGCACTGCGAACTTTAGTAAATGATCGGTGAGACTACGAAACTTACAAACTGTTTACCGTGATAGTAAGCGAAGAAATAAGTTTAAAGAAACGCATCGGTTCTGCCAGCGTACGAAACAAAGACTATATAGACTGGCGAAAATAGAGAAGAGAAGAATACTACTCCTACAAGCTCCTACCGTGTGACACAGTGGGTAACCTAACTTCATCGTTCTGCTTACAGCTAATGAAGCATGCCTCAGATGTAAGAAGAGCCCCGGGCCCTCGTTAGACTACTTCTGGAAGTCTACTACAGCGCTGATTCACATGCTTACTATTCGCCTCTCAGGGTCACTTTGATGCAACCGTCTGCGGGATGGTTTCGCATCCTTTCTGCCGCTCAACTAGACAAACGGTGTCTCGTCGAGCGCAGGAAACGGCGCTGTGCGGAGGAAACGACGTGGGCGAGCCTGCGAATACCACGCACAACGTGAAGGTTTGCCGCGCGGAGCGGGGCCAGCCAGCGAGAACGCCCAGCGACGCGCGTTCCCAGCGCATCTGCGTGGCTCGCCTTTGCCTCTTCACACAACGACAGGCGCGGTGCGGCATTTTCCCTACCTGCTCCGACGCTTAGAGAACGCATGCGGAGTACACTGACTCCTCCTCTCCCTCGCTGAGGAATGTGTAAGATGCCGCGCCTTGTCTCTCCACTTCGCTGTGCATGAAGAAAATTTCGTCGGATAACAGCATTACTTCGATGTTGAGCATTGTGGACATTATGCACAACGCGTGTGCATGGACGCGTATTGTAAGAGGCTCGTTGCCTGTGTATTTCATGTTTCTGCTTCAGAAGCACTCGCCGTTGCTGCCTCAGTAGGCCTAACAAGAAAGCTGCCAGGCTCTCCGCACCCATACGAGGTGACACGGTAACAGTGAGAACAGCACAACCTGCCCCCTCCAACCGCATCTCACGACAGCGGCAACACGAAAGTCAGGGACCGCTGGTATTTCAGCGATGCATCAGTAAGCCACGAATTAAAGGTCGGGACAGGTGGTTAAAAAAAGGGGGTGGTGTCACTGAGGCCGTACAGCCATGTCACATCTGCCATCATCCTGGGACCAGCTGGGACTATATGGCGTGCGTCGCTGCCGGAATAATAAGCTGTTATGCGGGCTCATGACTCGAGAGATCCTAATTTGGTCTAAACCACCGCGGTGGTTCAGTGGCATGGAGAAAGGAAAGAATTCATGAGAGGCCGTTGCGTCACTTTTTTTTTAAGCCGGGTGGGAAGGCTCCGCCCCATACTTGGCCGCCAGCTCAGCGCAATTGCGCATGCGCAGCAAACAATGCAGCAGACGACGCCGCTGCACCCAAGCTTACTATTGGCTGCGACCTCGACAAAGTCTTCCAGCAGTCGTTGCGAAGGCACGTGATATCCGGCACACTTTTTGACGGGCAGCTCGGATAGCGAAGGCGTCGCATGAGCTTTTTTTTTCTCCATTCTCAGTGGCTCTGGCATTAGGCTGCTGATCACGAGGTGGCGGGTTGCACCCCGGCCGCGGCGGCCGTATTTCTGTGGTGGTGAACATATCCAGCAATTCTCGACAAAAACATTTTTTTTTTTAACGGGAACCAGTTTATGAACGGAATTTTTTCATATACTGTAAGATCGCACTGTAACAACCAATATATCCACAGATTTCCCGTCGGCAGGTTTGCATTTTTTTCCTACTAATGTTTTTGCTGTCGTCTAAAGTGTTCCCCATTGGCTTTCGATGGGCGTCTGAACTGCTCAATGCGAGTGATGGAAACACTCTAAAAGAAAGATTTTACTACACATAGGAAGAATAGACCATTACTTTCAATATTTCCATAACAATACCTTACAATATTGGTAAATGGGTGAGGTGCGTTTCCGCCGTCAACGCAAAGAGTCATGGGAAAATCGTCTGCTAGCTACTTCCGGTTCCAAATTGCTCAACTGATTGCATGCATCGCCCTATTCACCGCATAAGTTGACATCGTTTATGCGATAAATAACTCGTGGTACTAGTCAATGATTGCACTGAAGCATCGAAAGAGAAGCCCGTACTACGTATCGGCATGACCTGAGCGCAGAAATGGACAGTCTAGAGAGGTAAGCGTATTTTTTCATGGTTGATATATGCCGGCCGCCGTAGTCCACGTCTGTTGTGCATATGCGCTGAGGGTGATTTCGTGTGCGTTTCGACATGTTTAGCGCATAAGTCATTATACAGACGTTTTTTGCCGCACTTTAGTAAACTGCAATCTGTGCAGCTGATTAGACGATGCTCGTATTTTCCTGACAGCGTTTAGAGCCGCCAGTGTGCTAGCAGACGACCCATATATGCCACTGCGCGCGGCGCGCGTCTCAGCACATCGCATGGTGCAGTAAATAATCGCATTATCGCCTTTTTGTTATTCCAGATGCAGTGCAGATGGCATTTCATGTGAGAACACGCAGGGACACGCCGTAAAGCAGAGTAGAGGCGTTAGATTATATATGCCACGCTGTGTTGTACGGAGCTGCGAGAATAAAATGAAATGGCTTGCCCGCGTGTTCTGGAGCAGAAATATTTTATCGAATACTTAATGCTTTCAGTGATCCGTTGGAAATACGTTGCATGAAGTCAAGGTCACCACTTTACTTACTTCAGTCGCATGTGTGATTAGCCCTGCGCTGCGCAATGTACCATATTAGAGCGAAAAGTGCGTTAGGTACCAGGCTCCTTTCGTCACCCTAAAATCACAACTGCGGCAGGCTACAAGGCGAATCAACTTGCAGACTGCTCATGAGGCGAAGTTGAATTTCTCTTTCGATGCTTCAGTGCAATCAGTGACTAGTACCAAGAGTTATTTATCGCATAAACGATGTCAACTTACGCGGTGAATACGGCGAAACATGCAATCAGTTGAGCAATTTGGAACCGGAAGTTGCTAGCAGACGATTTTCCCATGACTCTTTGCGTTGACGGCGGAAACGCACCTCACCTATTGGTAAACTGTTTTTTTTTTTTGAGCGAAGGAAATGGCGCAGTATCTGTCTCACATATCTCGGTGGACCCCTGAACAGTGCCGTAAGGGAAGGGAGGAAGGAAGAGGTGCCGCAGTTGAGGTCCTCGGAATAATTTCGACCATCTGGGGATCTTTAACGTGCACTGGCATCGCCCAGCGCACGGGCGCCTTTTGCGTTCCGCCTCCTTCGAAATGCGGCCGCCGCGGTCGGGTTCGAACCAGGTACTCCGGCTCGGTAGACGAGCACCTTAACCACTGAACCACCGAGGCGGGTCACCTTACAATATTCCAATAATCAAAATTTTTGTCCAATAATCTTGGACATAATATAAAAAACGTCCGTGCGCTATGCGATGCGAGCGAACGTTAAATATCTCCAGGTGATTTAAAGTAATCCAGACCCATCTACTACTGCGTCCCTCACAGATCGTGTGTCGCTTTGCGAGGTTCCACTCCACTCACACCATACCTAATCTAATTTGTCTCCCAAAATAAATCTCCTTATCTCTCTTGAAAGCCCGCTCTAAAGAAGACCTCATGAATCGTGCCCACCAAGATCCCTTTCGTAATGGCCGTTAAAAAATTGCAGGAGTTTTCGAATACCAGCTACTACGACAACGACAGCAGCGCCGGCACGGGAACCGTGAAAGGGACATAAAGAGCATCTCCATCAAATTTTTGTTGCCAGAAAAACAAAGAGAAAAAAGATGTGATTGCTCTCTCTGCCTACGTTGACGTTTTTTCGCCAGAAAAAGACGCACCTATTGCGGAGATATTTCGATTTAAAGTTGGAACATTTTTATTCCGCCAACTGGAATCGATGTCGTGGTGTCTGTACCAAAAAGGACTCCGTTACCACTGTTTCGAAGTGAATCGCTTAGCCTCAAGCCGTAAGACGGCTTATCCTTACCTCGAACCAAGGCAAAGACGCAAATAATTTGCGCTTCGCACCGTCTATCAACCTTGCTTAGTCATGAAATGGAGTACTCTCGGCGTAATAGTTCAAAGTGATGGCAAGTGGATGCTCTTGAGATCGCGCAACCGCATTAAACGACATTTAGCAGGCCATCTATCAAGACACATTCCGCAATGAAGGCGTTCGGTAATTCAATGAAGAATAGCAACAGCAAAATTATATAACGTATATAACGTGGGATCTACCCAAACATTACCAGATGTGTTTTTTTAATGATCAGTGCCGCTTTCACATCATCACACTCTCAGAAGCAATGAAACCGTAGCTCTGAGTGGCTGATAACGAGCGACGTGTACAATAAGGCACGAAATCTTTGTTATAGGGGACTGTTATCATTTTACTGAAATATTTTCATTGTTTGCCTTCACCTTTCAAATGTGCTGTAAACTAAATCAAAAGTTGCCACTCATTCACGGGCCATTTGAGTCGTCCTTTTCGCATTGGATTTGAAGCAGCAGCATTGGCGAGATGTGGTGAATAATATTTGCGTCCAGAGGAGCACCTTTCGTCTAAACTGGTAAAATTCAAAGGCGCCGCATTGAATGCACTCTCTTTTTTTAAAGTCCTTCCTCACAGAAGCACATCAGCCGTATAAGAATGATAAAGGCGGTTGTTTTGCCTCATCCACCTTTCAGCCAAGACCTTCCGCCACAGGACTTGAGGTTGTTACCCTAAGGTGCAGGATCACCGCTTGGGCGTATCTTCAATTCCCACAAAAATATTACCAACACAGCACCGCGTTGTTGGTGCCGTTAAACGCTACCTTCACTCTTTTTCATCAGCATGCACTGGATGCGGAGATTCGTCGCCGTTGGTGGGAACTGCATCAAAAATGCATGTGCTGCTGTGAAGAAAGATATTTCAAACTTAAAATTTCACTGTACCGTATTTTCCTCCTATAATTAATAAAAAAAAAGTTTCAGTACGTGAGGCCAAGCTTACTGAACACATTTTTCTGCCCAGATTAAGTGGCATTACTAATTCCAGCCATGGCCCTGAGTATTTCAATTTTGCACAAGCATTAAAAGAGCTACAAGCAATACAAACAGTATGTTAATTATTACTGCATTGGGTTGACTACCTTACAACTGATGCCGAAGATTCCTCTGTCTAGCTAGAAGCTATTATACAGACCAATGGCTGAGAAAACAACCGAATAAAAATGAAAATCCTCCACAGAATTACTGTGAACCGTTCTCCCTCTGCCACGAATGCTTTACATGCCTAGGTGTGACGAGCCCAAATCTTGACGCCTCCTATGCGTCCGTGTTTCTTTGCGCTGAATTCTTTGACCCCTGATTCCTCGATCGATGAGACCGTTAAAAGCGCAATTTGTAAAAAAAAAATAAAAATTACCCGCTACTCCTGTTGATATTGTCACGGAAAAAGATTTTGGTGCAGGGAAGTTGACTGCCGTTCAACGACGCTGTTTCGGTGTCTTCAAAAGTCGCTACATTGAACAAAAACAGACTGCACTCCCTTTTCACTAAAGAAGCCACTTTTCTTCTTTTAGGAAGAGTAGAGTGAGGAAGCAAAAAATAAAAAAGGCGTGAATACCGACGTCTGTTTCTCCCGCCGAACCTTTCTCACGAGAACGTGGTTCCGCAAGACAGCCACCGTTTGGCATGTTCTTCTTGGCTCGGCATCGTAAGTGGAGACGGAACGGGGCAGCAGCTGACGGCGAACGCTTCCTTAACGGCGGCAGAGGCCGTCGCGGCCTTTACTGCCCCTTTCACGCAGATGGGAACGCATGCCAGCTGAGTGACGCCGGCATAGTTGATGCGTCCCAGCTTTGGAGCACCGTGAAATCTCTTGTCAAAGGCTTGCAACCGAGCTTTCTTTTTGCTGCGGAGTTCAAGGTGTCATCGCACCCTCTTCCTAAACAATCCCGCTGTCTACCGTTGAACTTTCTCTTCCACATTAATAACTGGCTCTTTCTGACCGGCTAAACAGAAGTAGATCATAGTACTAGCAGTACCAGGATGAAATTGGTCGAAGCGACGGGCTATTTAATGTCGGTTCAGTCTGAAGACTAAGCGCCACTCACTAGCATTATCCATGAATGTTGAAGAAAACAAGGACTAGGTTCGTTTAACGTTAACCAGTTACTGTCAGGTAAAGCGGTGAGTGTAGGGCTGTAGTTTTTGTTCCTTCTTTTAATGATTCGAGAGACGAAAACGCACCAAGCCGGTTTCCTTCTATCACGACCATGGCTATGAAAAACTCAGCATGACAAGCCTCTGGGCGTTTATTACAAGAAAAAGAGAGGCATCCTACGCTGAAATGGAAGTGCGTGCAGCTTTAGAGAGGAAGTTGCGCGGTATATACTCCGTTCTTTTCAAACTTACTTTCGACTGCAAGGTTAATATATATATATATATATATATATATATATATATATATATATATATATTAACCTTGCAGTCGAAAGTATATATATATATATATATATATATATATATATATATATATATATATATCAACACCACAAAATAAATATATTAATTTAAAAAAAAATCCCCTGTGCCCCTTGGTTTCTGTGGCTGTTGGCTTCTGTCATATTTATAACGAGCCCCTCATTCCCCTTCCCTTCTTTGCTTAATTGCTTAGCGAGGGCCTCGGTTCTGGCAGCCTTGACGCCATAGGAAGCATAAGAGGGTTCTCACGCAGCTTCCACCCTCTCAGTTCGATGACGTTCTACGTCACACCTGCGGTAACTCAGGACGTTCTACGTCCGCCGCTTATGAACGTGGGTGGCGCTGATGAACACTCTCAAGGTTAGTTTACTTGTAAACATAAATACCCGCGAAATCAGAAGGTTTGACAGCCGTCGCCGTAGCTCAGAGGTAGAGCACCGGACGCGTAATTCGGAGGTCGTGGGTTCGGATCCCACCGGCGGCATGTGGTTGTTTTTTCTGCTGCTTTTCTATCAATTAGCTTTAAGCGATAACATATTCAATAATATTCTAAATTGATCAACACCACAAAATAAGTATATTAATTAAAAAAAAAATCCCCTGTGCCCCTTGGTTTCTGTGGCTGTTGGCTTCTGTCATATATATATATATATATATATATATATATATATATATATAGTCGAACCTTGTAGTCGAAAGTAAGGTTGGACAGAACGGTGTGTGTGTGTGTGTGTGTGTGTGTGTGTGTGTGTGTGTGTGTGTGTGTGCGTGCGCACGCGCACACACACACACATATATGTATATGTATATATATATATATATATATATATATATATTATTTGTTTGTCTCCAAAATTGTTATGTTGCTTGAAGGTAACGACTACTTTGAAACTGGCAGCAAGTCCTTATGGTAATAAATCTCATGTTGTAACAGCATGACATTCAACAGTATTCTGAAATCAAAAGTGGCCTTTGAGAAGTTACGCCTCTCCAAGAGACACAGTTGTTCGCAACGAGTAGTTCAGATAAAAGACACGACAAGCTAGCTCAACAGCTGTCGGCATACTGCTGTAATTGCTGGGAGTGACCCATATTAGTAAGGAAGTTTTGTCTGTACAGAAATAAATGTTGCAGCAATTTCAAGAACCGGCGCTTCAAACAAAATTCTTCGATTAGTTTAACGAATACATTTTATTCCTCACGGAACCTTGCTCGACTCGTATTAATCCCTACTTTCCAGTTTTTCTGACAATTTAACGAACTCATGGACGATAGACCTGCTTCTCATTTCTGCCGCCATAAGGGAAAGCGTTTCTACTGCGCTGGTTTCTGCCGCGTGAAGATAGCCGACCCAGCTAGCAGTGACGCTGCGAATATTTTCTTTATTCGTCGCTTTCCTACAGGACGCAAGCACTGTAACTTTCCAGGGCACAATATACTCCGCCTGACAAGTGCCCGCGAACATCACGCCAAACTGCCGCCAGCGTAGAAAAGGAGATAGATTGTTCTAATCGCAAGGATCTATTGTTACGAGGAGTAGTCTCTGACAGCAGTGCTCCTCCTTGCGACTGGACACACTTCTCCTCTTCCTTCATTTATTAGCATTAGCGTCCAGACTTCAGCGCTCCGTGACAGAGACGCCGCCAAACAAACGCGGCCTGTGTCGAGTATCGAATCAGCCCTTTCTCGCGCGAACTACGTTGGTGCCGCTTTCAAATTAAGCAAAAGAAAATACAATCCGCAGCCATCGGAGTTTTGCGAAACTTACACTGCATACGGCGACGCCTCGACACGAACCATTCTAATGGGAATTGGCGCGAGCAGTACAGCGTCCTGTGGTGCGCGGCGGGAGCGGCTCGCAAGGATAATTTGACGTGGTCATCAATGTCCAGGGCAAAAAAATGCATATAAGAAGAACTGTTTTGTGGATGTCCGTGCGGTAACTACATGCAAAATTTTTGAAGTGACATTGCCAAAGTTCTCTGATGCCAGCGACACAAAATCACACTAGTTTCGAGGACCTGGAGAAAGGTCGCCGACTGAAACTATGCGTTTGCACGGTTTCTATCGATACGAAACAACATGTCACTGACTGAACGTGGATTGCGACATCCGAAAACTAATTTCCGTCCCAGTAATAACTTCTTCATCTGTGTCAAGCTGAGTAGCGGTGTTCGTACTAATCACGCCATCACTTTTAATGAACAACCATGGGCTAGTGAAACTGCAACCACGAAAAGTTTAGCACAGCGAAATAAGAAAAATGGTCTTCACGATTCACGAACTGCTCCAAAAATAACGGCCCCATCTGCTTTTCTCTGGAGAAGGATGCGCATTACCATCTCCAGAGAAAGCCAGCACCATCAATTCGTCTAAAGTGATGTTGGGCATATTTCAGCTCTCTTTACTCGGCACAGCTGCATTCAATTCACCGAATATTCGAATAGCTATCTTGCACTATTTTTTTTTTTAAATTTGTATCCAACGTGGCAGCGATAACTAGTGTACTAGAAACCAACTAGTCCAGCTTTCTACGCTTAACTAGTGGACTGTCGGATTAGGCAGCCCACCCACACACATGCTCTAAGAAGATTCTGCACTCGTAAAAGTAGTTAAAATCAGTCAATCAATCAATTAATCAATCAATCAATGTCCACCAATCATTCAATCAATCCATCAATATCCAGGACGCAATATGACCGTGCAGTTCTGGCCAGTGAGCAAGCCTCTTTCAAACATAAAAAAAAAGAACAACCGAAGGGCCTAGAATTGGCAAAATAAGTAAGAGGCTGTTTAGAATGCCCAAACTCCCACCAAAGAAGGCAAAAAGTTCGCAAGTACTGGCGAAATTTTCACATATATTAGTCTCAGTAATAGCAGCCTGTTCCCCGACGTGTGTATGTTAGTATAGCAAAGTAGCGGGTTGCTATCCTGAACTTCCTGGAGGCCACAGCGGTTTCACTGGACAACTTTTCGCTCCTGCTCACGATGTCAGACATAGTCATCGGTGGACGTTAAGAATGGTACAGATCACGGTTGAAATATTACGGTAATATCCAGGGCTTGCTGTGTATATGGCTTCCTCCTGTTCCTTACAGCTAGGATGATTAATGAAACTAAAGTATAGCACACAAGGCAATCACGACCAGAAAACAGTGCGTGGAGAGGCAGAGGGCTGTTTTTTATGTTCTTTTGAGTTCTACTATGAAGACTTTAGATTTCCAGTTGTTTTTTTAAGATAGGCTCAGTCACTAATAAAAATGGGCACGCCAAAACCTAGCAAAAAAACAGACAGGCAGAGTCTTAAAACCTTTTCTAGCTAATACTCAATCTATGCCGAATCGTAGTCACAAGGACTAGCTTGCATATAGCACTATAACAGCATGCGAAAGATTGCCCTCGCCCTTTTCTCAATTGTCCGCTGTCGAACTTCCTTCAACGTCGACGGTGCTGATCGACCTGCGAGTCACCTCCAAGACTCAAGTGGACCGTCTACCGGAGCTCCGCTTGCACGGCGGACGTATGTGAACACAAAACAAAATTTTTCTGCCTGAACTCCAGTTCGTTCACAAACATTTTTAGGAATAGTGCTCTTAGTAGGCGGTCACTAACGACAAAACAGAGCGACTCATTTCTGAAATTCAAGAACAGGTTCAGGTTGTCTTCTCATTCACTACTAGAGTTTTTTTAAGAGACCTGTCTAAGTCGTCAAAATGGCGAGCAGAAACAGTTGCTCACCCGGTTCAAGGATGCACCAAGAGGTTAAGACATCGTGCATTTGTTTAAATAAACGACAATGAGGACGGTTATAACAATTAATTCGTCAGCGAAATGAATGATGCAACTTTTACGGTGAGAGCCTTTACTGGGACAACAACCCGGGTGGTCTTATGACTGAAACCGGTTGTAGTAGCTGCAGTCGTAGTTATCCTCAGGTTAAAGCAAGGCAATCCAAGAGCCAAGTCAAAAGAGAGAAAGAAGTGAAAGAAGAAGACAGAAGCCAAGAAAGAGAAAATGAAAAGAAAAAGAGGGGGATGAAGAATGGAAACAAGAACGAGAAGAAGTGAAGAAGAGAGAAGCCAAGAGAAAGAAGAGAAACAAGAAGAAAAAAAGAGGAGAAGAAGGGAAGAAGGGAAGAAGCAGAAGAAGAGAAAACGAAGGGAAGAAGAAGAAGCGAGGGGAAATGGAGGGGCATCACGGATCTTACCGAATGTTCGAACTGAGCTGTAGCCCAATTTATACAGTCCTTTTTTTGTTTTTTTTCCTCGTCCGTTTCAGGGAAGCCAGTTTTTGTTTCCACTCTAAGAATCCTGAATAGAGCTCTATGATATCATTCTATTCTTCTATTCATATCATAAAATAGAGCATGCAGAACGTGCACGATATCATAGATGTGGATTTGGCACAGTGGAGGTATATTGGAATATTTCAAACACACAAGTATAAAAAATAAAGAGTTGGGACTTGGGCAACGAAGCTGAAGAAACAGCTTCCAAGCGCGAAAAAAATTCAAGCGTAAGTCTATGACCTTACGGCATCAAGTATATTCAGACCGCAGGCTTTACAAGGGGCACGTTATCAATTTTTGCGAAGATGACACTTCCGGCGCCAGTGGAGGCTAACAGTGCATTACGCAGGAATTATGCGATCTCTCAAGCGGTTTCGCTTCTCCCGAGATAACTAAGGCAGTGGTGCTATACTTTGCTTGAAATAGGAGGTTAGTCCCCTCGGAAACAACCCGTTACTCATGGCAGCTAGGTCAGCCATTTCCTTCCTTCCTTATTTATTTTTACTGCTTTCTTTTTCTTATATTTATTTCCTTTTCTCATATTTTCTTACCTTTCTTCAGTGCCCGTACCACTTCCATTATGCAAAGCAGACACGAGCGTAAAAACTGTCAGCTGATACACCGTAAAGAGAGTTTCGCCATGCCTTTCTTTTCTTTTCTTCCTGTGCCTCATTTGAATCGCCTTCACGCCTGGTCGGAAAGCAGCCGGCAGAAGCCTGTCGTCGACACGGAACACGGCTTGCGCGGGGACGAAACACGGTAAAAGTCCGGGTGAGCGAATGCGAGAAGCGTGAGGGCCGAGTGTAACGTGCGCAGGGAGTACTTTTCCTACATGCAACCGAAGTGAATAGCGCGCGGTAATGTGAAGCTTGTTTGAATAACACCGTTTCTCGTGCAAAAAAAAAAAAAAATCTATATAGAAGGAATTAACAGACGATTGCGTGCGAGCAAGTGCCACCGTGAGAAAAAAACAGTAGACGCGAGCCATTTAGAGCACCGGCTCTTTGAAGATGACGGTGCGTAGGTGGTATTCACCGAAGCTTGCAACACTTCATTTTGCTTTCAGTGCATTTGCGGAAGGACGCGGAGATTAAAATCTGCCAACAAGCAGTTTCGTTCGGTATACTCTTAGGCATTTATGTTTGTGCTGCCGAAGTTAGTTGTGCTCGCTGAACAAATTCGTTTAAAAATAACCAAATGACTTTTTTTTTTGCCTCTATCAGACAACTCTCTCGGAGATTTCTTGGGTGCCAAAATGTGTATTTTTATCATCAGATGATATATCAAGCTGAAAAGCTATAAATGCTCACACGTACTCACAAGACATCGCAAACGTCGATTGGAATCTCCCGATGCATTACGACACGGGCTTTTCCAGCAAGTGTGGAAGCGATTGACTGCCACCCTTTTCAATGCAGCAGCAACTGCAATAAGGACAGATGGCCTTTCGCAGCCAAAGCCTTCAAGATAAACCTTTCGAATACACCTTCTCTCGCCCTGACTGTGCGAGGATGTAATAGGTAGGCTTTGTTTTCATGAGGGAAAGGCTGCCTTTTTTCAACACCCAATTGAGATCAGGTTTTCAAAAACTTGATCGTTTACAGAGATCCCAGTGGATGTAAAAGAACATCATACGTGGTCAAACAGAATCCGAATCCTTTGATCTTACATGTGTTTTGTATTGGAAATAGGGTTTCGTCGCAAACATATCAATCGGTTCATAATTAGACTGTTTCCCCGTGCTTTCCATATCGTGATCGCAATTATTATGGATGTGAATTCTTGCAAGCTGAGCACCTGTACCAGAGTATTATTTCAAATCAGAGAGCACCCTAGTCGTTGATTTAGTGTAGTATAGTTGTTCTATTTCCACAAGGGTTTCGTTCCACTATTTGCCAGTGGCTTACCTTCACGAACGGACTATATTAGCAGAAGAAACGAATGATGTAAATTAAGAGAATCGAGACGAAATTATTGCTTCACACAACCTGTTAAACACGAGGAAATGCAGTGTGTCTTCTGAAGAGTGAACAATTTAATAACGCTTTTGGAGTCATTTGCGACGACATCATGGTGTGAAATGTAATTGTTAGCAAAAGCCAGAGATTTCATTTCGGACAGGTGAAAACAAAACTAAAATTCGTGGCAAAGTTTTCTCATAAGGTGGGCTCCCACAGCTTGTGCACTGCAAGAGTCGTCAGTACTGCCTGCTTAACAGGGCGAGTTTCCCCTAGAACAGTTGAAACAAAAAAAAAAAGATTTCAAAGAAGAACAGCAGTCGACCTCCAACTATAAAGCCAACAATTATAACCTTGGAAAACAATTTCTCTGTACTAACTTCAGAATGTGACAGATAGAAATGATATGAAGAATAAACAGCTGTAATAATGCGTTGAAGGTTTCTTCTCAGCCGGTTTCCCTTTAACTAAAATTAGTAAACACAAACAATCCACTGATCCATCACCAGAAGGCTGAGGTTATAATGTTACCATACGTAGTCATTAGCGAACCATCAGTGGTGGCTGACTATTTGGTGATATTCATCCATTCCCGTTAGCATGCCGCAATAATTATTAAAGTTATAATTAATTATGTGAATCAGCACAGTATTAAACGAGCAAAACGAGTTCAAAATATACGAAAGCGCAGCAATTTTCTGATGAGCGGTAGAGTAAAGCATCGTTTTTGTTTGTTTGTTTTTTATGTGAAGGGCATGAAAAAAGGATTTCTTATTATTACAGACCCGATCAGAGAAGTGTGCGACCACTAAAAAAACAGAATTACTGGCTGTAAAGGTTGCATTAATTAGTCTCTAGACCCATGTCTAGGCAAAGCGCACTTTGATATCAACCCCCACCCTGCCGCCACAGCTCGACGTCAGGAACAGCATCATCCTCACTCCGGCCGCTGGAGTCGAGGTCGGGGGTGCGTTGCCATCCGCGTCGGACGCCAGCTGACTATCCGAGCCTCACGAAACTGGAGCGAACCATCAAAAGCGTCAAGGAGGTCTCCTCGTGAGGGGCTCCGTCAACGGCGAGGGGAAGAGGAAAGTGGCTCGGTCGCAGGAAGCTGGGGACGAGAGCCCGGCGGCCGGAAGATAGTAATGGGCGCAGAGGAGCGGGCCCACGATCCTGGCTGGGCCAGGACGTGGCTGCGCACCGTGCCGACGTGTGGTCGGCCCGCGCGTGACTAATGCGGCGGCAGAGACAAAGGTGCGCGCAGTAAAAAGGCGCGCGGCACGGCGAGTGCGAGAGCGTGCGAGGAGAAAGCATCTTCTGCCGAGGGGCAACGAGTTGCGCTCGGGAGCCAATGACGAGGGGTACGTGGCGAGAAGAAATGGGTCCCCGTATATAAGCCGCCCCGGCGGTAAAAGTTGCGATATTTTCTGGGTCACTGTGCAGCCGGGATGCGCCTAGACTAGTCCGGAGGAGGACCACCCCTTCCCCTGCGCTTGGGACGAGTACGCTCGGCGCGCAAACATGGTGAGCATCCGACGACGGCAGCGGCCAACTGCGTGGACTGTGTGCTCCGCTGTCCGGGCTCGGGCCGCTCTTCGCCGGCGCCCCTCTCTCGAGCCGGAAGCCGCCGTGATCGCGCGCCTGTGCGCGTGATAACCGCGCGGACGGAGTGCCACGCGCCGCAGCGACTCTCCTCTGGGAGGGGGGGGCCTCGGGACGCTTCGCCGCAGTGCTGCCTGCCCGGCGCTGTCGGTCGGGCGTCTTCTCATGCGACGCGAAGAGTGTGCCCCGGAGGGAAGGATGGACGCTTGAGATAGGAGTGCCAGCACCGCTTAGTCCATCTCCACTCTTCCTTAGGTAGATAGCGCACGAACGATGGATCTACGGCCGAGTGTGATTTCCCAGTGCAAGTTTTCCTTTCGAGCACCTTTCACGCAACTTTCTAACCGGGAGGCTGAGTGTCTATTTTGACAGAGCCGCTAAGCTATCTTAGTCGTACCCTGATTTCCACATTGCATTGTCGATGATCAATGCTTACTTTCTGAGGAAAGTGCTCGGATATTCAGTTAGCAAGAGAATCTCAATCTAGCCTAAGTTAACAGAAGGAGCGCTATTCGAAGCTTAGATAAGCCATCAATAGCCACCTCACGATAAAGATTTAATATTGTAGTGTCGGAAAGGGTTTGCTGAAGTTGCTTTGAGAAGAGGTTTAAGCGAAGCATTATTTGCTGCTGTGTCGAAATGTGCTGTTATTATCTCTTGCGCCTTGTGCTAAGCAGTTGCGGGAGAACGCTATGTCAGACTTTCTGACGGATACAACTATAGAACATTGCTCCTTTGCATATTAACAGGGAAGTTATGTAGCACTTTTTAGAATGATGCTGGACATATAGCCTTGGCGACAGTATTCGCAACGGGGTTCCGTAAACCCAACGCAACTAGTCTGCGCGTAGCGCCACGGCACCGACAAGGCGTCTTCGGTGCCGACAGCCCTACGCGCAGACATCGATTATTTTAATTGGTTGGACTGTGCAGGCTTCTTTGATGGACAGGTTTTTTAATCAGTTCAGACCCTGAGGAAACAAATACTGAAACCCAATAGTTTTGTATTTAATGAAACTTTGTGCATTGAGCACATTGACTGTCCACGAAAGAAGATCGTACTGAGCACCTGTACTGAGCATTAAAGTCACTCCTAGCTAAGCAGACTATCTTTCGACACCGTCGCTTTACAGCCGCGTGGTGCTAGTGTACTTTCGCCAGTACTGTGCGCCTCCCTCATTTCGACCCGGTGTTATTGCAATATTCCCACAAACTTCACCTGTGCTGAGCGGAAACTCTCCCTGCCCTTCACTAGCAACCGCGTTATGAAATGTTGAGGTCCTTTGCGAAACCTAATGAGTGATTTTTTTTTATTCAAGGAATTCTCGGGGGCATTTATTTCGAAGCCGCTTGGACAAAGGCATCTCTGGAGCCGTGACTCTTTATATGGCACAAAAACGAAAGTGATTCGTTTTGTACAGGATCACTGCAGTAGTCGGTTTGGAACGAATAGCATTGGATAATTTCAGAACATAGCAAAACGCACAACGGCGCATATCTAGTGACCATGCGTTCTGTGATTCTGCTAACACCAGAGGCCTCCAGGCAGGAGAACATAACGCACGGTCAACAATAACTTTCTCTTTCTCTATACTGCAGAATGCTATTTAACCGCTGTGCTAAAATGCACAAATCCTTGGCTGATAGCTGCCGAAATGATGTACCCACCTCCGGTGCTTCTTTATGCTTGTTAAAAAGGCGGCCGGAGTGCGCAGTATTACCCGCGCTTCTATGTGGCGCACTTGTAAAGTGGCAGCTTGAAAGAAGGTTGACAATAAGTAGCGATAAAGGGTTGAACACGCCTTATTTCATAAGCTGCCGCATCAGTGCTTGTACAGCCATATTCTTATTCTATTATTCGATTTCATGCCATCGCGTCCTTGCTGCCCGAAAAAGGATCGCATAGCCGAAAATTTTGTTTTCTTGATGTTTGAGTTATTTTTTTTTCACTCTGTTATAGAAGCTTGTCTCGCCAGTGTAAGGCTGATGGCAAAATTTTAGAACCGAGGGAGATCTGGAGCTTCATTCGGCGGGACCCTAAAGATATTCGATCCCACAAGTGTCACAGCGGACTGTGAAGCGACGTCTGCTGATCAACTCCGAGCACGCACCCTAGCGGCAGTGTCACCACTTTTCATGACTTCATCGCAAGCGCCTGCATGCACCCTGTGTTCATGAGTAGCTGTGCCACTCGTGAAAAGCCCCCCCCCCCCCCCCCCCTCCTTCTTTCATACTGCAGGAGAACCTTGTTTCACATATTTTCAGGCCTCTTATTAAGCCGCCAGCACTCATGGCACCAGAAGTGTCTTTGCTTTTGTCATATATGACAGTTAGGAACCAGGCCCAAGTCAAATTACTATAAAAAATGTAACAGGAAAAAAGCAAGCATGTATATCTACGCCATCGCTTAGCCTTAATGCTGTTGTTGTTTGTTTTGTTCCCTTTTATCATTCTCACCTGCTTTGCTACTAAAAGGCGGCAAGCGGTGAGTACGGTATATGTTCCCAAGAAAATGCATCCAGGGTTAAACCTGAACGTGAGGAAGGACTTGAAACTTCACCTTAAACAGCAGCTTAGGAGAAAGAGCTGTCGCGTTCTCGCCCATACACCAGTCAGCCTCAAAAAAGAAAAGAAAAAATGGGCGCAAGTGGCACACAGCAATTTGCACAAATGAGGTTGGCACACCACGCGGCCCACTTTGTTGTCTCGTCACCGACGATTTAGCGAACGCCATTAAAGCCTAGCAAAAAGACTGCAGCACCGCGCTCTCACCGCAGCACCGTGTGTTTGCCACCGCTGTCAGGCGTCATCCACAGGACGAGCCCGAGAACTGAACAGCGGCGGTTTTCGGTACTATAACGACCGCGAGAATTCTTCCTGACTGAGCTACCGCTTCTCACGGTGACATGGCCACGCAGCGGGTGTGAACAACCTTATGTTTGCGTGCAGGTTGCCCTTGTCTCTCTATATATTTTTTGTAATTCGTTCCCATAATGCGTTATTCGATATTACATTGAACTGCTTTGAAATCAGGCTATGGTGGGGATATTTCGCGCGGGTTACATACGAAAAAGTGCCTTGCCAGTCATCTACAGCTAAGGACAGCAACCAGAGTTCCACAGTTTCCAGTACGCGCTGACTAAAGACAAGGTAGAAGTAAGCTTTTGCAGCCCCGACAGGGCGACAGCCAATTAGCAAATAATTATTGGTTAGATCGCTCGAGGCCACACAGGATTATGGGTGAGGTATTTAACCTGATCATAACATTTAACCAAATTAATTAACAAAAAACACCTCGCCGAGTGGCATTAAGCACGTATTTCGAGCAAAATGACCAATTGTTTTACCCCCTCCCCCTACAAAAAATTCTTTTTGATTATTTTGGTCGTCAATTCTTCAACAACAGGAGAAAACAAGAGCACAGTGTTGTTTCATTCGCGGAGTTGCCTTTTTTCAGGGAATTTGAGGGGTAAAATTTTGCCAAAAAGGAAATTTTACCGAGTTTCAGGGAATTTTAGGAACCGAAATTGTCTCACTTTTTTCATACTGAAAAAGGGATTTCCTGGATCTAATCGAGGGAATTTTCAGCCACGGCATGGAACGTCACTGCGAGAGCATCGAGTACAGCCAGCGGGTGCGCGGAAACCTCCGCGAAAGGAGCGACGCAGCTCTTGCGTCTCCCGCGCTCCGCGCCAAAGGAAACTCCAACGCCGCGTTCTTCTTGCTTTATGCCTACTACGAGTGCGAGCCTCAGCGGGGTCTCCAACGCATCCGCCAGGAACCCACGCGGAATGCAGAGGCACGCGCTCAAGCGGCAGGAAACGAAAGCTATGCATAATTTTTACCCTCCAGGCCCGAAAGAGCAAAACAAGGTCACTGATGCTCGCGGCCGCGCTTCTTAAAATTCCCCAGCTTCCCTTGCCCAACGCGCCGTGCCGCTTTTACAGAGCCGCTCTCGCACGCTTGGTCAACGTGACCTCCCATCTCAAAGTCAAATATCCCGAAACAACGTTTCCCTTCCACTGTACGCTGTAAAAAGGACGCGCGCTTCGCTCATAGGGGTCGAGTACATGCATAACGTAAGCTGCTCCCAGGTTAGCGGCAAAGCTAGCGTAACGGTTACACCACCTCCTTTAGCGCAGCCCACTGATAAAACACACAAAAACAAATACCGTAACCCCCCCTGCACTGGTCGCTCACATAAATCGATGCTTATTTTCTCTCTTATTCTCATTCATTCATTCATCCATTCCCCTATCAGGCGCCCACCAGTGCCGGCTAGCCCGTTCCACCTGACTAGGGCGATAATTCGTAAAGTTTCGATTCCTTCTCCGCAGCTTACGGGAATGGCGCGCATTGCGATAGCCGCGTAACGCGCACGCCAGCTTCGCCTCCGCAACGCGAAAGATTGGCGGCAGATTCCCACACAAGCGACAGTGCTCTCTCCAAAAGCATCTCTTGCATTTTTCTCTTCTTCTCGCACGGTTCTTTACGCTCTGCGAGCGCCTGAGCATTCTTGCTGTTACACTTCCGTCGTGGGGTGCGAGAACAAGAGAGTAGGCATAGCACCAACGCGACGACCTCAATACGTGCGCCAAAATAGTATATAGAAAGAAGCGCGGCATCTCATTAAAGTGCTGAAATGCACTCAAGCGAGCCATGCAAGCAAGCAAGCCCTAAGTCTAAAGGAAACTGTTGCTGCTCTATGGTAGACACTTTATATACAAAGATGTGCTGAACTCCCAACTACTCAATATGAAAGAGTATTAATCTCGACAAATACTCTGTATTGCTGTCCAATAACTGGTGTTTGTTTTGCACAATGCGGCTGGCGTATCTCTAACAAGGAACGTAAGGCTCAAAAATAAAAGTCCTTGTTTTTCGCACACCACAGGCGCACAGAACAGCTTCATTGTTGTAGTCGCACAGTTTCTGCACGCCACAGGCGCGAGCGGCTGTCAAAGGAAGCCTGATATCTATCGCTACACTGCCGCAGTCATTGCGAAGTTCCGCGTCCTCAGGCGCCAGTGTGAACGATCCCGCAACGAGCTCTTCTTGACGCGCGCACTCAGCTTCCTTTCCCATACGCGAAGGCAACAACCTCGAGGGCCGCTCGCCTTTCGAGGTGCCGACCGAGAAAACAAGCCACGGAGTGACAGCTCCCCGCCAGCGCGCACACAAGTGTGTCTACTGCATCGACAGTACACACGGACGGCTGCCATTTAACGCCGGCGGAGGAGTACGGGAGCGGCTCCGCCCACCACCCCGCGCTCGTATCTGTCAGGACGTGTACCGTGGAGAGGACAAAGGCGAAGCTGCGCGGTCTGCGCCCGTCCGCGTCGCTCAATTTCGACCGATCGATACATGACGGAAGCGGCCGGAGGAGCCCTTGGCGGTCGCCGACACTCAGAGCCCGCCTGTCGCGGACTGGCCACTAGCTCGGCCATCGCGGCTGAGAGCGAGCCTCCGAGTGCTTCGCCGCACCCGCGGCTCGGCCATTGTCGGCAACTCGGTGGCGACGAAATAATGAGGTCAAGAGTCTTCTTCGCTGGAACGGAAACAGCGATTGTGTGCTGTCGCCACGGCGGCGGGAAGAAGAACAGCCTGGACGCCTCGCCGACCGAGCGCATGCACGTGCGAATGGCGGCCACCGCTGGCTGCAGGCAGGCTGTCATCTTTGTCACTGCAGCTTCCCTGTGGATGCACCCGGTAGCGTATACTGCTCGATGCAGTATGCATCTGACCAGTAATGAAGCCCGGGAGTGCAAGGGAATGCCGGACGCTGTGGGTTAATAATCGAAAGCCCCACGCGGAAGTCGGAGTGAGCGTCTGGATCCGGCAGGATAGGCCGGATTATATCTGTGACCCGCGGCGGCTACCATGCCTCGTGTCTTTACCGAGAAGTGCAGAGTAAACAATATACGCTCTTCGTTGACAACGTACCGAGAAAGACTCAGGTTCCACTTGTCTTCGCCTAGAATGACATCTCTGTCGGACATTCCGAAACGCAGTATCCTTTTGGTTTCCTTGGAACTGCTCTCTTTTGTGAGGCGACACCGTGGAATGTGTCCCGAGTTTAAATAGATTTCTGCATGGGTAAAGGTTTATAAGTCAACGAAGAATCATTCAGGCTACAGCTATTATACGGGAAGAATTTTTTGTTCGTGGTATGAAAAACTGAACTGCGGAAAAAGTTCAATAGATGTCAGAGTTTTTACCGTCACCTTTCCCGGAGGTAGTTCAAAAAGGAAAAATTGTTACCTGATCTCTACAATCAATTTTCTTTTAAGAGTATAGGCTGTAAACGCGCTCAACTAAACACAGGCAGCCGCAGTACCAACCCTCTCTTCCTCTTCTTTTTTTGGCACTGCAAAGTGCTAGAAAGCTGCAAGACCCTTCTGTAGCCGTAATGGTTCAGTCGTGAAGTTTCGTATTTTCCAGTTATTGTTAACCACCCTAATGTAGGCTGTGCGTTTCTTTTTCTCTTCGTTCTTTGCATGCGACTTAAGGTCAGGAAGGCCCCTTCTTCTGAACAAACTTCGCAACCAGCTGTCCTCTTCTTCCTCTTCCTCCTCCTCGCAACTAGCTGCCGACCCTCGCAAACTACGAAAAGAAACACCCTGCCGCGAAACTACAGCGTCATCGGCGGGATGCGGAGAACAAAAGCTAGAGCCGCATCAAGTATGGCTTAAGAAAGCCAGGTTTCTAAGAGTGCAGCGCAGTCGTTTTGGCTAAGCAGCCTATACCCCGCTGTTTTTTCTAGCAGTGCTTGGCCACTCACACATCAAATTCCGCCCATTTCGCAATACTCTACAAGGCCTTGCCGCATAAAACAAGTCCGTTTTCTTTGTTGTACTGCGCAACAATCAGCGCATCGTTTGCGTGTTTCATGCGCAGCGTATTGTCCACGGTTCATTTATCTTGCACTGGATTACAAGCCATGCTGCTTGACCAGGCCAGGTCAGAACAGAGCGCAAGGATTACACGAGCAGCGATGGGTATCTTGGGTAGATTAGCTAAGGTATTGTTCCATGAAATCGTGCATTTGTCAGCTAGAACTGACTGGTCTTCAGAAGGAGAGCACGAGGGCTTTCTTCTATATGAACAGCTGCTGTGGTCATCGATTTGGGTTGTAAGCTCTGAAAGGTTAACAACCTTTGTTTCGCTTTGGCTTTCGCCAAAAGCGCAGAGCCCATTCAGCCATTCAGTTTCTTTTTTTTTTTTAGCGGGATGGCACAGTGGCGGCTTATGGTCAGTAGAAGTAAAATAAAATTCAGGAGCAAAAACACCGAGAGAGGTGAAGGCACACAGGTCTGTATCATTTTATTGCACAGCGAACACACGCAAAACAACAAGATGTACCTGCTCCTCAGCACCTTCTAGGGGTGAAAGATTATTCTTAAATTGGCTAAGAACAAAGTATACTTCCAGACACTCGAAATAACAGTTGCCACGCTCTATATACTCAAGACAAAGCACTGTGATTACGGCGCTTTTAAATGCTGTCTTCTCTGCATCTGGATATATCTTTAAACAGGTCTCCTCAGGGTTCAAAAACATGTCAGCGTTGTCGCTATTACAATGTATTCATTTAGGTAATAGAGAGACATCTCAAGGCTGTTCATATTCCGACGAATGTTGCTCGGTCCGAGACAGAAGATTTAACCATTTTTTTCCCGTTATGTAACGTCATGCTATTTATTTAAAACCGGTGCGCTAACTTTCGCCAGAGGCACCGATGAAGGACGTACACTTGAAGAAAGCCGCACAGTCAGGTAACCAAGGTTAGAATTGCACGCAGGTAATTTATTATAATATGAGTTCAAGGAAAGCAGAAAGGAAACATTTAAAACTTTCTCGACAGGAAATCGCTCATGCATATTAAGAAAAAGAACAACAATTATTAAGCAGCAGTATCTGAGCTCTTGTGACAGTAGCATAGCATGGCTGCCGTGAAGTTGTGTGCAAGTGTGCTCATGTCATTTGAGTGTAGAGAGCGAGTTCTTGATTTCTTTGTCTTAGTTTTCGCGCCAGCCTCCATAGCTAGTAATAAAGTAGGTCGGACACTACTTGCATTGGACAGTTTACTCAAGGACAACACATGCTCGTCCAGACGAAACTGAGTAGCGTCGGTGAGCAGCTCCAAATCTTCGAGCCTACTCAGTAACACCTCGCTTAGCTGTTCCTCCTTACAAAGCCAATGCACTTCAAGCTTCAGACTAATTACCGCACGGAAGTCCCTCAGCAGCCTCAAGATTGCAGCTTCAGGCGGGTCGAACCAACTTCATTCAGCAGCAGTAAAGCGCCAATTACACGCTGATATCAAAGAGGCGGGCATTGTATACACTCTCTCACACTGAGCCCCGCCACCGAAGGCAGCAACGGAGTGCGCGCGACCCTTTGACATCTGCTGCGTCTTGGGTCGACATTGCGTACCTCGCGTCATTGTCAGAGCAGCTGTCGGTATCAGTACGCGGTGGCATTGCCCTCGGCGACCGGCGCTAATGCTTTCACTCAGGAACGCGGCTGCGTGACGTGTCTGGACGTTGTACAACAATTCCGGCAGCCTTTCCCGAGCCCGCTAAGTGCACGTCCGCGAAGCGCGCGCCTCCGGAATCCGGCATCCGAGCGGCGGAGCCGCCGTGGCATCCCGACCGAAGCGAGGAGCAGCACAATGCTCGGCCCGCGTGACACGGTGACCCCGCGCGCCGCTGGCTGGCCCGCGCCCGCCGAGGAGCCGGAAGACTCGTTTCCCCGGCATCGTATACGCTCGGGCTGCTGTTTCTGCTGCCGCGGCTGCTTCTTGAGCAGCGGCATCATCTCTCAGCAAGAAGCGGCGACTGTCTCCCGAGGAAACGTAGAAAACGGCGCCTTCCCCGGAAGGGAGCACCTTCTCGCTCGACGCCGCATGCGTCAAGCTAAGTGTGCGGAAATAGGAAGCTTCCGTCGTCCCCACCGCCACCGGGTAGCCGCGAGGCCACAACGCGCCGTGCCTTTCGTCGCGCTCGCTTTCTTTCCAGTCGCGGCGCTGCTTTGTTTTGCCGTCTTTCGCACCGTTTTGGTGGGAAAGCGAGCCTGATGAAAATGGCGGGCTTCTCACGAGAGGAAAAGTAGGCCGCGTAGTAGAAACTTTCGTCGTTTCCGCGCAAGCGCCAGGAGACGAGGTAGAGCCCGCCGAGCTGAAAGAAAAGAAGGCGGCTATGGGCGACCGCCTAGGTCGAGTCCCTGGCGAAGAAATGTAAGTTGCGGCTAAGTTTATCGCTTGAAATCCTTGAACTTGAAAATCGACGCTCTAGTTTCCACGAGGTTGCGTGCTTGCGGAAATGGTGCACTGCTCTTACCTAAGCGATTATCTTGAAAAGGGGCTCGAGCATTGATCGCGCCGATCTGTACCGCTGTAAACGCGTATCGTCGCGACTGGTGCTTGCTTCAGGATGCGCGATAGTTCAGAAAAAAAAAAGGAAAAACTTCTATAGCTTGTGAGAGGTTTCCTATAATAGCGTACGCCTAGGGCATGGAGCTTTAGGACGTCTAAGTTGACGTAAATTAGCGCCTAAAAGCAGGGTTCCACTAATGTATATCACAAGCTCTTGAATGCATTCTTTGATGAATCTCCTGCAAAAAACTTTAACGAGGTGACACCTCGATCAGTAGTGCATTTGCAACTCTTCCTTAAATATTCAGCGAGAAGCAATGAAAGTAGTTAAGAATTTGGGGTATAAGCTGAAGTATTCTTTTCAACTACAAAACAGTTTGAGAGATGGCGTTGAAAATGCATTCGATAAACTTTTGTTTTGCTAAATACTCACATTCAACTAACCTCTGGAAGTTATAGGTTAGCAGCACAGGAATGGGAGAATACGTGAACATTCGAAACCGCTGTAATCCTTCCATTCGCATATCAGGTTTAATTTCGCAACTTCGCTTTTGTTTAACAGACGTGCTGCAGATAGTAAGTTTAAATGGGCACCTGAAGATTACATTGCAATGTTAAACATTTTATAATCTTCTTTTCCTCTATTGCTGCACTATCATGCGAAACGGCGGTCGTTCTATTGACATGTTCGTGGGCTCGCAGTGGCCGCTCGCGTCACATTTGAGACGAAATTTATGCGCACTTATTAGCAGCGAAATGGGTGAAAGAAAAGAAGAGCAACAGCAATCCTTTAATGAAGTCACGAACACCCAAAATCGGTGCAGAGCATTTTGGTAGAAGCGATGAACACGACGTTAAACAACGACGAAGCTCACCGTCCAAAACACATATGGCTACACACTTTTTAAAGTTTTCTTGACGATTTTATTCAAACAAATAGTACTCAGTATTCAAAACGCGCAAATCACAAGACGCATCTATTCTGTCCAGGTTGTCATGGCCAGATACACATAGATATAAAGCAAACCCTTGCACAAACTCGTGACCACCAACAAAGGCAACAAAGGCGGCGAAGGTGGCAGTTTAACGAGAAACAGGCGGCTGTCGCTCGAATGCTGCTGTATAGACTCGCCGGTTAAAATGGCATTTTCCAGAAAGTGCTATCACGGTCAGATAATGATGTGACGTGATGGGCATGGATTCCAAGGAGATAGAAAGCTGAGTGCGCTGCACGAAAAGCTTTTGAAACGTCAATTACAAGCAACATGGCTTGCAGCATTTATCTTGCAGCAGAACAGTTTAAAGCTTTCAGCATTTATTACATAAACTCTGTATTCAACTTTGGTAAATGCTTGAGTTGTTCCAGACATGAAAAAAATCCCACACTCCGAACACCATATACTCATAGCACAAGAGCCCGAAGACCAATTTATTCTGGTTATGGTTATCTTAATTGACAGCTGGCGCAGTGCTGGCTACAGAGCTCGAAAAATAGAGCATTGACCCTGCCACACTGAGTCTTTTGATTCCTCAATGCGTCAGTAGAGATTCTTCAAATAAACACACGCAATGTCAAAGAACACAACAAAAGACCAAAACTCCGCCAGATAGAAGATGCGTCACTTCCCCTTCTTTCTGGCACGTGTTTACAAAGAGGGACTAATCGACATCCGGGTTCTTCGAAAACATTGAATTTCCTGTCTCTTACCGTGGAGCGGGTAGCTTCGCTTCAAGACAGTGACAAATTGAGGAAAATATCCAGCAGAAAGCGCAGTACAAACATTCTGCTTTCCTCTGGCTCGCCTTGTGCAGAGCCGCAGAGACGCAGAGCCTCACCGATACCTCGTGTAACGCTGCCCGTTTGGCTCTTCTTCGAGACGAAAAACTATGCAACCTCCATAAAGCAAGTAAAACATCTCGGTGGTCAGGTATTACACATATTTCGTGCCGCGTGGCCGTGCGCGCACCCGGTGACAGAAACATGGTGAGCCTGCGTGCATGCATTGAGCAGGCGGGCTTTATGTCCCGCTTGCTCCACGTCGGGTAGCCACGCAGTTGCGGGGAAGTTCCGCTTCTTTTGGACGAATTACTGGGACGAGTTCCTGCTTTTTCCGTGTGTCGCCCACGTGATGCACTATAGTGCCAGGACACCAGACGCGCGCGGATTGCAACAGTGCGTATATGATTGCTCCTACATAGTTCAAGTTGTCGCTCGCGCGCAGTGCTGGAACGAACTATGTCTCAACGCTCGCGCGCGATCTGCGTTACCTTCTTACGTTGTATTGTTTATCTGTGTACACCCTCTCGTTTCTATCTTCTTCTTTTCTCGCTACCGCTCTTATCTGTACTTGTTCTTCTATCATCTCCGATGTCCCTCTTAATTCTGCCGACCGCAGCTAAGGTGCTTGAGTTACCAGATAGCAAGTGTTGCGGGCGGCCAGAACCATCTATTCCTTCCGTTTTACTTTTTTTATTATATAATAAACCACTACTACTACAACTAGATAATTCGGGTCTGACACCAAGAAAAATGTCAAGAATGAATGGATTTCTACGCGCTAAAGGTGGGAACACTCAACTGGGCACTGTAGTCGAGGTCTCTAGATTGATCAGGGTTACTCGGGGCTGATTACAGCATGCCGATATGGAAAAAAACAGAGGTGTCGTTTTCGAATTTCTCTTCCGTCGCCCAGCAAGAGTCGAAACCCGGACGGCCAGCATTTGAAGAAGCAGCTTGAACGAGTGAACGATATTCAGTTTATCCATGCATGGGTGGGAGGCAGCCGACTTTCACTTCTACCTATACGCTGCAATATATTCAGAACTATATCCAGAACACAAGTGAGGAGGGGGGGATAGGGGAGAGAGAAAGAAAGGAGCATCATAATGGGTGACGTGGGAAACTCGTGGCACAAGCAGTTGCGCTCAGTGAATTGAATTATTCATGCAACATGGAGAAGTTCTTTACTTAATCGTTTCCCCATCTAGTAACGTGGTGGCGCTTTGGCCACTCCGGCTTTTTCCATGATTAGTGTGTAATGAATAGACTCAACAGGTTGAGTTCGCATTAATTCTTTTCGGCAGATAATATCTCGTATAAAAGAAAAAAGAAGTATGCAGCATTCACTGGTGCATCCCACTACGTTGCTGTAACCAGAACTGTTCCTACAAGATATATATAGGTTCTTAGAACTCGTTCGGAGGGGGAGGGGGGGTCCATGCTACGGAGTCATAATCGTTTGCGCTGCATAATTTGAGTAGAGTGCAAAAAGCGTTCGTTGTGCGGCGCCAGCATGCTTAGGTAAACTCGCAGCCAAGCTGTACGCATGGGACGCACTGAATGCAAGGGCAGCTCTGGTAATGAAGAGTGCGGAGCGAAGACACAGAAGCAAAGGCTGGCTGCTCCTAATCGTAATGCGAGGATGAGAGAGGCCGTAACGCGCACAGCATGCGCGCACTAGTCCCGAAAGAGCGGCCTGCCTTCATGAGCGAAGAAATATCGGCTGCAAGTTTGTGTAACCAGATGCAAAAGAGAAGTGGCAACAAGTTCATGCTGCGTACATCCTTCCTCTTCGATTCCTCGTCCTCCGGGGGTGATGGTAATAGATCGAAAACGCTTAACGCGAAGGACGACCACTTTCTTAGCGCCACCGGACGAGGATGAAAAAGAAACGAGTAGGCGAGCTCAGGTCTTCTTACTTTGGCAGCGAGGACGCAGCAGGTCCGAGAGTGGCGATCTATATTTTATCGGTCGCTTCGGCTGGTCTTCCTTTGCGTCGTGCGCAAATACGGGAACGGAAGGCGCCGCATATCGCTGAGTCGATCACCTCTGCGAGCTTCGGAAGATGGGTCGTAAAACCTGTTTAAGACGATCATCAGTTTCGCGAATAACTGATCACATAAGGGCAGCGGTTAATATCACCGAACACAACGCGAACGGCGTGTAGAACATCGAGTAAATAGTTCGTGGGACGTGGTGGTCAGTTTGTATCACATAAATCGGTTTCGCTAACGAAGCAGAGGGAGCGGTTCACGCAGGCTTTCAAGCTACACGCGCGTTGCCGCCGAGTCATCTGCGACGTCATGCAATAGTCGAAACAAGAAGAAAGAAGGTGTCGAAAGCATCGTTCGCCATTAAAATTACCGCGATTTCAGGGGAGCGCTAACGACAGCATTAATAAGGTATGCCTGATGATGTCAGCGTTTTAATTGTCACTTCGGCTGAGAACTGGCATGCGTGACGCCTGTCTCGCTTGTCGTTCACGTCAAGTGACGGCTGGAATTTGAGTAAGGTCACTCACGGCTTTAAGAGCCTCTCTATATACGAAAGCCGTGCCGAAGGCTTGAGCCGCGCCCACTTTCTGCCTGGATGTCGGGTTCCCGTAGGTGTCACCGCCACTCCTTTTTGCGAGCTTAAAAGACGGTCTAGGTGCTTCGCAAGACACCTAGCCTAACCGGCCATACGAGAAACCAGACCTACCTTACAGTAGGCAAGTTAAGAGGCACGCCCATTTTTTTTATGTGCGTGTGTGTGTGTGCGTGTATTATCGACGCGGGTAAATTACTGGCTCGAGGCATCACGGCCACTCATACTCAGCATAGAAAATGCACATCAATGATTGACGACACGATGCGAACTCTTCTAACTGAGGTCCGATGAGCCAGGTAAGCTTAACGTTGGTGACGAAGAAAAGGGACGGATGTTGCGCGTCGAACCTCCGAGAAGCCCCAGTACAAAGTTCTTTGAAAACGCCCTCGTCCACTCTCTCCCGCGTAATTTTTTCCCAGTTACCCCACCTGTCCGGCGTATTTGTTGCGCCATCAGAGCTTTCGTTTCATAACCACATATAAAAAGCTGCAGTGTATCGTTGACACTGCTGAACGGAACTCGCGCAGGCGCGCCTTAAACGGCACATGTTGCCAAATTAGTGCAGAGGTATGTGATTTCGACGTTTCACACTGCCATGCGCAACCACTTCCAGTGCACCGCGCCGCCATCCTCAGACCACGCACATCATGCAATCAGCCTTCGGCGCACTCTGTCGTCCTCACTCCTTTCCTTTCTGTTTTTGTGCGTTTTGAGGGCGCGCCACTACAACAAAAAAACATCCGCATCTCAACTGCGTGGTCCTGCCGATGCCTGCGAAGTGTTCTGTAGACTGCACTGTAGACTGTACAGCCGCTCAGCTACTGCGTGAGTACGGCATAGCTGTAGTTCATTTCGGGAATGGCATCCTGCCAGCGCGACGCCCACTCGGCCTGCGCAGCGGTGTATATGCCGCCAGTGCGGCGCGCGCTGGAAAGGCGAACACATGTTGCCGGCGCATGAAAGGCTGTCACCGCGAATGATGTCCATTGCTCTTTCTAATCTCTGCTGTTCCAGCCCACCTTATGAGATCGATACATCATCTATACTCATATGTGCCAAGAGATTCCGCTCAACGTCTACTTTCCGTTGACGCTCCACATGCCTACAATCGGGTGCGCCATACTGCGCAAGAAACTACGACAGATTTCCATCCGCAAATACGGTGGAGTGAATTTTGAGGACAAAAAGCGATGCGAAGTAAAATTAGCCGATGCAGCCTTTCAAGGCATATCTGCCTCTAAAACCTGTTATTCCTCGATCCCCTGCTTATATATACTTTAAGGGTCTTTGTTACGCCTTTAAAGGACAGGCCACGTTGCCAGACGTTTTTTCGGACTTATTACGATCACAGTTTATGTTTGTAATTCTTGTTAATCGACATTCGCATACTTATTCCTCCGCAAAGCCAACTTAAATGGTTCTAAAGCTTCACGTTTTTATCCTGTTAATTTTTGTTTTGGTGGGCAGTTCGTGCCGCCAGCTATAGCCTTCAGTTTGGAACGTTGTCATAGGGAAAAGCAAAAACCAAATCATAAATTTCAGAAACGACGTGCAAATGGTTTGGTACAGCCGCTTTTCTTTTTCAATAAATTTTCCATGTATAGAAAAACAAAAAAAACGTATTCTAAAGAAAAACATCCAGAAGGCGAGACTCATTTAGCGTGAAGGGAGCGTGCTGGAGCTTGACTATTAATAACGCACCGCAACATAGAGCGCTAAAACAGGGACCGACCGCCCCAGGAGGATGAGAGTGTGCGGGCAAGCGAGTCGTATAACCCACGATGACACGACGCTCCGAGAATAAGGTCGCCGAAAATGCGCGCAAAGCGAGCGCTTAGTGAAACCGTGTTCTATTTTAACCTGCACCGAAGCTGACCGCTGTCCGTTCGAGAGCGCCCAGAACGAAGGCCCGTGTGAACGGAGTGTGTCGAGCTTTGCTTTGCTCTTTTGCGCTGCGCATACAAGCGAATCCCACGTCAACTTGTTAAGGGCGGAGCAGGGGGACGGAGGATGGTGGCGTGGAGGGGGGTCGTGCAGCGTCTGTAAAAGTGACCGCTGAGGCGCAAGGGAAAGCGGAGGCCGTGCTAAGTTCGCGAGCAGGCTCACTGGACGTAAGTGGGTAAATGGGTAAACCAGTTTTCTGGCCTGCCACGGCTTGACAGCAGACCCTTCAGCGAAGTGAAAAACGCCGCTGCCTTCGCGCTCATACGGAAGGCGAAAGGTCAGCGCGAGTTATTACGCGGCCAGGAAAACGATACGTGTCGTGCGCGCTTGCGCCATCGCCGACCGATCCCGGTGGCAAGCCTCAATAGCTGCAGCCCACGGAACGAAATGAGTCACGGCTGCGCGGATACCGGACGGGACGCCGCTGATGCGCGGGAGCATTGACATACTTATCTAAATATCACAGCATCTGAAAGAGACGGGATGAAAGGTAATAAAGAATTTAAAATTAAGATGGGGGCAGTCCACGGAAGCCATCTTACCACCCTTAGGTCGTCATATAAGTAATGATAAATTCTAAGTGAATGTATGTATACATTGTGTGCGCTTATCGTTCTGGGACGGCTCACATTCGGTACTGCATCACTGACCTCTGAAGCAATAGCCGACCTTTGGTTAGCCAATCGTTTCCGATTCCCTTTTTTTGTAGTAAACAGACCGCAATAAATACGACAGGTTTTGCAATATTATTTATTTCAGTAGTAGCATCGTTTCAAACCTTGCGAGCTGGAAGCATCTGAAGGGATTAAAATTCATTTCTGAATGCAATGAAAACTCAACGGGTGCCTCGAGGCATCAGGCCGACGTTCATCTCCTCATGGTGAACATTTTGACAAGCATTCTTTATTTTCTTTGCGATTTAACGAAGAATGTGACGCAGAGCATGTTGCTGTGAAATGTAAATAATTCGTCTACTCGGAGTGAACTGTGGAACTGCTGATAATCGGTGAATAAAAAATCAATAAAACAAGGCTCATTCTATAACGAAATATCTGCATTCACCTTTCTGTGCCCATAGAATCTTCATGTGGAAACGCAGCAGGGGGGTACTATTCACTTGGTACCTGCAGGACAAACTTACCTAGTACAGTATTCTGCTTAAAGAGGGGCAGGGAGCGTTTCTGAGAAGGCATAACCGCGCTCGCAAAAAATAAACCGGGCGCCGGATCGCTGTATGCTGACAACTGTACACTTGCGCTGCCTCCTCCCTTCAATCTTAATACTGTACATCGCTCTTTACGCTATGAAGAATGAAAGTGTCGCAGAAGTCTGCTTTACTAAAGAGCAGTCCAACGCTCACAAAACAGATGTCGAGTGTGCGTAAGCATGTTCAGTTAAGAAGGAGAGCAACAAATTTTCGATGACGGCAGCAGCAAATCGGCACTCCACATTCAACCGTTAAGCGCTGTTAGAGGGTCAAGGTTCAGCAATTTCAACTTGCGAGGATTGCAGATTCATCAGCGCCTTCAAGTCGAATGGGGCGCTGGACGACAAAATGACGCGGTTTCGCAGAAGCTCGCATTGCCGTTGCGCAAGTTCAAACGTTTACGTCGCAGTTCCGCATAATCTCTGCAAATTATAGGGCCAGCACGTTGCCAACATACTTGCAATGACAACTTTCAGCGAGTTTGCCCGCACTCGCTCAAACTTAATCTGGAGCAAGGTTCGCACTTTTAACTACTCGACAGAAGACCGAGATTACACAAGTATAAAGCGTCGATTGCGCCACTGCGCAACGACGCAAAAAAAAAAAATGAAAAGGTTGGTTTGGTTTGGTTTATGGGGTTTAACGTCCCAAAGCGACTAAGGCTATGAGAGACGCCGTAGTGGAGGGCTCCGGAAATTTCGACCACCTGGGGTTCTTTAACGTGCACTGACATCGCACAGTACACGGGCCTCTAGAATTTCTCCTCCAAAGAAATTCTAGCCGCCGCGGCCGGGATCGAACCCGCGTCTTTTGGGTCAGCAGCCGAGCACCATAGCCGCTGAGCCACCGCGGCGGCAAAATGAAAAGGGATAAGAAACTAAAGAGTGCCGAAGTGCGGTAATGGGTGGCTTAGGAAGTGAGCGCACACACACGCTTGCGCGCACACACTCACACACACGGACGAAATCTATTTTAAAAAACAAACTCTCCCATACCGGCCAAAACGGCGGGCTAAGCTGCATCCGGGGCAGTCGTCGCGTTCACCAGAACGCGTCGCCTGCTCGCTGCCAATCCGCCGCGCGCCGTTGCGCGCCGCCCTCGGGCTGCGATAGCGAGCGCCAAATGAGCTGACATAAATCATGGGATCGCAGGGCCGCAGTGGCCGCGAGAAAGTCATGATAAAGTCATAAAGCTCTTCCGTGTTTGCATGCGTAGCCAGATTGTGGCCGCAACATTTTCTACCGCGTCGTCCAAGAAGACGAGAGGAGCCGGATATATTTGTTACTTCTTTTTGGCAGTAAGAAAGGGGGCGTTGAGGCAGATGAGCTAGCGAGGGACCTTGGCAAGGCTTCTCGGGACCGTAGACGCAAGGGCGCTCCCGCGCGTCGCCGCCGCGGAGCGGCTACGACGGCGACGCTGGACAGAGGAGCGAGCAGCGCTCCGGCGAGCCGCCGTCCTCGGCTTTTCGTGCGGCGACACCCGCTGCGCGAAGGCCCTCGCGCCGCCGCATCCCGGCCTGTCCATTCACCAGTGCGGCCGGCGACGCAGCCGCCAGTCGGGCCGTGCGTGGGATACTCGCCTTGTCCGGCGCCCGACGACGCAATGGCCGAGATTCGCCTAGATTATTGGGAACGGCGGCTCTCGATGCGCAACCTTCAAGGTTGACACGGCGGCGAACCTGCTGCGCGGCGGCGCGCGTGCGACCTATGGCGCCGAGACCGGTGTGCGCATGGCCCGGTAATTATCCCTGGCCTGGCCGCGATCCCTTTTCGCGCTGAGCGGCACATGATGCCGGGGGAGAGCGGACAAGGGAGAAAAGCACGAAGGAACGCCGCGCACGCACGGACGATCACGAAGGTCGCAGGAATTGATGCGCCGCCACATGATTCGCCTGTGCGATTACGAATATGGCGGCGGCTGTGCCTCTCGGCGATGCGCGGCCGGCTATCTCCGGCTCGTTGAGCGTTAATACAGAATCGCGGGCCAGTCGGCCCTATCTGTGGGACACTTCGATGACTGCCAGCTCGATTTCGTTGTGTGCTATAGCGCGAAACGAATGGGGCTTCAGTGTAAACACATACAGAACAGGGCAGGTAGGTCAGGTGCGCTCAATTCGTTTTATAGTGCTGTTAAACTCCTTTGTTAGCGCGTGATATACGTTCCACACGTTTCCGCGTTCAGGCTCGTAAAACATCAGAACAAGGTTGTTTTTTTTTAATTTCGCAATTGCCCAGTACAAAACATTTATACAATGTACTCCTGAAGAGGCAAAGTTATGGGAGGTAATGGGGGAGATGGTTGGCATCCTTTATTTTATACATGAAACCAAAAAAGAACCTTCCGCAATGGCTCAGCGGCTATGGCTTCCTGCCACCTGCTACTGAAAACTAACCACGGCACTGAGAGTGGATTCAAATGAACCGAAATATACATGGGATCATGTACTGAATTTATGGTGCACTGAAAAAAAAAAGGCCTCCGGTGTTCGTAATGATTCCAGCCTTTCTAAACTGCTTGCCTTGTCACTCCACCGGGTCTAGCCCGTAATATTAATTTATTATATTAGACAAAAAAATTATTCCAAGAGCCTCGCACGCGATGCTGGGCTCATTGTAGTGAAGGCGGCGTCATGGTGGCTATTACAGTTTCTTGTTGACCCGTATTCCCATCAGACCGCGCAGCCCTTTCCACAGGCCGTCCTACTTTTCATGAGTGACGCTCGCGATTTAACCAGCACCTGACTTCGCCATCTATCTCCTATTTTGTCCACGAAACAGGCACAAGCTCTGCCTGCAACTGATGTTTTGTATTTGCCGATTCGCAACAACTATGGTTTCGGAGTCGCTTCTTAGAGCATGTCTATTACGCCAGGTACTGTGATACTCTCTTCTCGAAAGGTAATGGTTTGAACAGACTGGCAAAATCACTGCAAAGGCCTTACGGCTTTGGTAAATAGTTAGGCGCTGTGAAGTTTACCTTTCTTTCTGATTTTAACGATACGTGAGAAAATAGGCTCTGACTCGTCAATTTTACATGTCAGAGGCTCCTTCTTACGCTGTACACTCCTGCCCACTATATTAACGCCCCTGTAACCTCCGGAGGCTGCCATTTTAGCTTTCATGAATTACTTTTCAACCAGTTTAAAATGCGCATTTAACGCTTTCGTCATATGTCAAGCTGAAATGCTGGTATGCAGGTTGCGCATATCCTTGAACTCTGGAAATTTTTTCGCACCTGTGCCTTTACTTGAAGTTGTGTCTGCCCCCACTGCCAATTCCTATCGTGGAAAGACACCCAGTACTCAAGCTATTGCACAATTTCGTTGTTAAAGATTATTATGCTGACATATAAAGCATGGAGGATCAAGTGTAAACTTTATTCCTGTTCAACAATTTTCCTTACCCTGAGGCAATCTTCTCAAGGAGAACTGAACTTCCCGTTTCGTTATGCATTGCAGTCTAAAATGTAACGAACACGTTGCCTCTTTTGCAGATACCACATGCCACTGCTGTGGCTTTGATCATCTGCCTCCTGGCCGTCGTTGGGGCAGAGCCACAGCATGATGCCGACGAATCCAGAAGAGAAGAGGACGTCTCGCTAAGATTGGCGCGCTTCGTCGAGAGTTTGTACGAAGACCTTGAAGAAGCGGCTCAAACAAATGTTGGCAAGCCTTTCCCGTCGCACAAAGCTTTTCATGAGTTTCATTCTCAACCAGTTCGACCCTTCCAACAAGGCAGGCCACCAGGAGGCGGCGGGACAATATCACCTCCACAACCTAGGCCTGCACCGGGACCACCAAGTCAGCCAGTCATTCCTCCAGGTCCAACAACCCCACCTCGAAGACCCCCAGGCACCGCTTTGTTTGGGGAACCTTTCGAGCCTCCTAAAGGACCTCAAAAACCACCCGCACCATCACGTGGAACAGGCGGATACGGGAGACCAGAGGGACCTCTTCTGCCTCCCAGCAACGTGCTCGAGCCCGAAATCGTTGGTCCCGTTCTAGAATACGAGCCCCCTGACCTACCTCAAAGGCCACCAGTCTTCAGCGGCTATCCTATCAACACGATCGACTTACCACCCCCGCCTCCGCGCCAGCCCCCGAGACCAAGACCTCCTCCCCAGCCAGCGGCTCCACCCCCACCAAAATTTGTTGGTGTTTTGATCCCTGCGGATAGGGCCCCTGGAATACCAAGGCCACCGGTTATATCACCAGCACCAGCACCTCCAAGGCCACCGGTTGCTAGGCCACCGGCACCTAGACCACCAACCCCAAGGCCACCGGCTCCCCCTATCAGCCGCGTTCCAGCCCCACCCCCTCCACCTTTCGTAAGGCCCCCATCTGGCATAGGCGGTATTTCTTTTGATGTACAAACTGGAGTAGCTAGGCCGGGTCCAGGCCAACCACCTGCGGGTCCCGGCGCTCCCGGTGAGGGCTTTGGATACCGACCGCCGAAGCGTCCTCCACCAGGTCCTCCGAGTCCAGGCGTAGGGGTTGTCCCCTTCCCGCAGCCACCTAGGATTCCGACAGGGCCGCCACCTGGTCCTGGGGCGCCAAGACCTCCACCTCCGCCACGTCCAGTAGCACCGTCACCGTTCCCGATCCCCAGACCTCCAGGTCCTCCGCCTTCTCCTCCTCGTGGAGTTGCGCTGTTTCCGGAAGGAAGACCTCTTCCGACACCTCAGCCTCCTCGACCAGGGGTGTTTCCAGTTCCAGGAACACCGCAGCCACCAGCACCCCCTAGACCCCCAGCACCTCCACGATTACCCGCCCCATCCCCTCCGCCCGGCTTTCCTCAGCCTGGTATAGGTCCCGCTCCACCGAGACCGCCCGGACCACCAACACCAGGCCTTCCCTTTCCGCCTAGTACTGGTAGACCTCCATCTCCCCCGCAAAGGCCAGTGACAGGAGGGCGCAAGCCTTCAGACATACCACATCACAAATTTCACGAGTTTCTTGTGACGGGACCGAAACCACCAAGACCAGGAGGCGGATTATTTCCAGGCGCTGGACCGGGACCAGGACCTGCTGGGCCACAGCCAAGACCCCCGACACCAACGCCGGGAGGTCCTTTCGTTCCCCCGTCTCCACCGACCTTCCCCATACCTTCTCCACCAAGACCCGGTGCTCCTCCGCCAGGTCCTCCTCCTCCAGGACCCGGTCGTCCTCCGCGGCCACCTTCTCCCCCGAGTTTCCCAATACCAGCTCCACCAAGACCCGGAGCACCACCTTTCGGGCCACCTCCTGCTGGACCCGGTCGCCCAGGAGCACCACCACCGGGGCCACCACCACCGGGACCTGGTCGCCCACCGAGACCACCATCTCCCCCGAGCTTCCCCATACCAGCTCCTCCGAGACCAGGCGCACCACCACAGAGGCCTCCAGGCTTTCCTTCACCACCTCCTCCCGCTGGGCCACCGCCCTCTCCACCGGAATTCCCAGAAACTCCTGGGTATCCCTCAAGACCTCCAAGGCCGCGGCCGAGACCACCGCCTGGAGTCGCGCTGTATCCGGAAGGAAGACTACCCGAAAGACCTCCCACAGGTACAGGATTTTAACGGACTTCATTCCTGCTTTATGTATTGCCGGCACGGAATGAGTTAGAGGAACAGCAAAAAATATTAATAACGCAGCGCCCAGGCGACAGTGAAACATGTATCTACAATTGTGGGCATCGCTGCAAAGATTTCGCTAATTGTTAAGCGAGCGCAGACCAAATGGCTGGCGTGAACGCCACGCATTAAGACGCACAAAGGAGTTCTCTAAAAGTGACTTAGCTGAGTCGACAGTCTGCGAGTGTTGAGCCTCACGAACATTATTGAAGTAAACATAAAGATACGTATATGCGTGAAAATATGAGTGTGTCCGAGCGCACGAAGGATTGAAGTCTATTTGGCATGTATTACCTGTTCTGTCGTATACACGCAATTTCTTGTGATAAGTGCTGCGCTGTGACGTCTCGCGATTGTATGTCATAATTTACTGCGCGCAGATCTCTGCACATACTGATACAGACACCTGCTCTTAAGAGCCCGTTATCGCTTGTGCTTGCCATCTGCAGCGTTCCAGGGGTGTAACGCAAACCATTTATAGAAGCTGCAAAGAGCACAAGAGAGAAGCGAGAGAGAAACAAGCATGACCATGTACGCCGATGAATTTAGTGACCGGACCTCTAACACATGAAGCTATGACAGCGTGAAACAATATGCAAGTCACTAACTGTTGGGCTGAGAATATTTTAACTACGGTGACCGCGAACATTTAAAATGAATTATCACATCACGGCGTCTCGAAGAGAAATCTGAAGAAATGCCAGTCAAGCAAAAAAAATATCCGCTAGACTTTTCTAAATAAACAAGCGACAAGTCATGGTTTAGACCTTTCTTTTGCGTCTTCGTTTTCTAGGTGTCAGTGCGGCTCATTGCTCCTGCTTGTGAGTACGGGGGCGCGGGTAGAATTTTGACCGCAGAGGCAGCCATTCGATGGGGGAGAAATTCGAATATAGTCGTGTGCGATGCGGCGTCCCGTATACTGCGCGATGTCAGTGCACGTTAAAGAACCCAGGTGGTCGAAATTTCCGGAGCCTTTCACTACGGCGTTTCTCATAGCCTGAGTCGCTTTGGGACGTTAAACCCCATAAACCAAACCAAACCGATGCGGCGTCAGTGCACGGTCATCATCATCATCATCATCAGCCTGACTACGCTAACTGCAGGGCAAAGGCCTCTCCCATGTCTCTCCAATTAACCCTGCCCTCCGCCAGCCGCGGCGACCATATTCCCGCAAATTTTTTAATCTCATCCGCCCACCTAATTTTCTGCCACCCCCTGCTACGTTTGCCTTCTCTTGGAATCCAATCCGTTACCCTTAAGGACAAGCGGTTATCTTGCCTTCGCATTACATGCCCTGCCCAAGCCCACTTCTTCCTCATGATTTCAACTAAGATATCATTAACGCGCGTTTGTACTCTCACCCACTCCGCCCGCTTCCGATCTCTAAACGTTACACCTATCATTTTTCTTTCCATAGCTCGCTGCGTTGTCCTTAACTTAAGCTGAACCCTCTTTGTTAGCCTCCATGTTTCTGCCCCATAGGTGAGTACCGTCAAGATACACCTGTTGTATACTTTTCTCTTGAGGGACATTGGCAAACTGCCATTCATGATCTGAGATAACCTGCCATATGCGCTCCACCCCATTCTTATTCTTCTAGTTATTTCCCTCTCATGATCTGGATCAGCTGTCACTACCTGCCCAGATGGTCTAAATTAATCGCGAGCCTTTGGTTACGGCATCCCGCACAGCACACATGCAGGTTCGGAATGTTAAACTCCACAGAAATCATACCATGCCATGCCATACCATAGAAAAATGTTGTATTTGTGACGAATACTGAAGCGCTAGAAGGAAAGATAAAGACGACAGGCTGAGAACGCATGACCTGTGTGGCATGTTTTCTTTCCTCTCGCCTCTTCTGTGTTCTAGCACTGCAGTACTGACGGCCAGACACCAACTCGTCGAAATTTCTGCCAGAATTGTTTCAACGTGACAGCCTTAAAGACCCGGTGTCGCAGAAAAGCCGGTGTCGTCATTTGTATCTGCCGTCGCTGTTGGCCGTGAGCGAAAAATCCTCGAAAAATTACCATAGAAGCAACCTAGTCGGGAGGCGGTCCACCACGTCACGTGACCTCGTGAGTTCGTCGTAACCTGCACACCGGATTGTGAGCAACTTGCCCATTATGGCAGGTCGTAGATGAATTATTAATTTGTTGCGAGAGTTCTTCGGGAAGAGCAACCCCACCGGTGTCAGCACCTTCCATCGCAGAGCAGTGGCGCATCGCTTAACCAGTGCAACACTGCGCTAGGAGCGGTATGAGGACTCCCGGGGATCTATGAATGTAAGGTCGACAATGACCAATTCCGCATATATTGGCATTAACCTATCAACGCTATCGCGTCAAACCCTTAAGGCGGACCTTAAGAGCCCCCCTCCTCCCCCCCCCCCAATTATTTTTTTCCAATAAGTGCAATCTGAAAGGAAGCAGGATATAGAGAAAAGAATAAGGAAATATGTTTATGATAGCTGTTATAGCTGTAGTTGGGGTGTGGTGGGTAAGGCTCGGTTAGACCATTTAAATCTTTCATTAGAGTTTAACGAAGGAAAAGAATAAGCGGAAGAGACAGAATGCGCACCATTTTATGGCACCACCTGTACAAGCACATCGTCGCAATTCCATTTCCCTGAATGTGCAGCGTACAACTGCATGGTTCCACAACCGCATTTTGTCAGTCATTATTTTCCTAGTTGGCCTTTGAGGAATGAGTCTCGATCCCCGAGCCAATCCTCCATGAACGCGACAACCCTAAATTTCGGGAAGGTAATCTCGGCTCCCTTTCTGAAATGAACACCAATAGGTATTAATTTCTTTTTCCTGCTTGGCTCAAATTCACAACCAAAATTTTACTTTTTTAATTACTACCTAATCTCATTTATAAACCACATTTGTTGTATGCCTGCCTGCTATCCTGTGCAAATTATGCTTACAAAACACTTTTATTGAATACTTTATCAACTCATGCGGACATGAATCGCATGAGCGTTCTTTAAGACTTTTTTGTTTCGCATTGTCCTTTTCCTTACATGCGGTCCTCTAGAAATGTATAACGTTAGCATGCCTCCTTGCCTGCTTTTTCATTGCATAAGAATATTACCAACCCAGGACCCATAAAGGATGATAAATGATGATGATGTTGATGATTAGGATAATGAACTATGGCTAAGTGAGTACGCTTAATAATGTAGGCCTGTAGACAGAGTGTAAGATACAGGAAAGAGTCTAACATCAACTTGTGCTTACGCCGTAGGGGAGTAATGTCTTCCAGTGATCATGGTTTCAAAATAATACGTCAAGAGATCATAATAATACTCCTGGAAGGCACTATTGCTGACCGGCCAACGTTGATTTTGTTCGCGCAGAACTCCATCGCTTTACCTGTGCGTTTTCGAAATGTGGTCCTGGCACAGCTTGCCGATAGGGGGAAGTAGATAAGAGTCTGCACTAGTAAGGAGCAAAACATATGCTGTTTTTGTAATGCAAAATGCATGCTGTGGTCGCCAAATTCACGTTTGTTTCAAGTCGGCGAGACCGCGTGCTATGAAAACGTGTTTCAAATAAGTGGAACGATCCCATTACACGTCTAGCGCTGGAGCGCCTCTTAACTCCTAGAAAGCGATCTACACGCTCATGCTGCTCTGACCGGGTCGCTTACCTTACCGGATTTTTCGCATCGTTGCAGACGAAAGAAAAATGCTAGGCTTAATGTTCGGAGACCGAAAGCGGGCAGAATAAGTGAGGAAACAAACGCGGGTTAATGGCATCCTAGTCAAAATCAAGAGAAAGAAATGGGCTTGGGCAGGGCATGTAATGCGAAGGCAATGTAGCCGCTGCTCCTTAAGGGTAACAGAGTGGATTCCAAGAGAAGGCAAGCATTGCAGGGGGTGGCAGAAATTAAGGTGGCTGGGTGAGATTAAGAAGTTTGCAGGCATATAATGGCCGCAGCTGGCAAAGGACAGGGTTAATTGGAGAGACATGGGAGGGGCATTTGCCCTGCAGTGGGCGTAGTCAGGCTGATGATGATGCAAGCAACTAAGAATGTCTGAAAAGAAAAAATCTTGATGTTCTAGTCAGACCACTCGTACATTAAAATTCTCATTTTCCTTTCTCAGAATTAAAAACGAAACATGATTCATGCCACCTAAGTATTATTTAAAGTCGGAGAGTACTCATTATGCTTCCACGTAGTGAGCTTTCCAAGAGCTGTGGGGTGATGTAGTTCCCATCCAGCGTTGAAGACAGCGCCCATGCTACGCGGGGAAGGGACGCTCCGAGGCCTTCATGAAGGAAGAACAATGAAAAGTGTGTATTTACATTACGAACAGGTGGTTATCCTCAAGAGAGCGCAGAGTCGCGTCTTCACAAGAGAGAGTCTACATCACGAGACCACACGTGTCCACCACGAGTCCACTCGCCTGCGTCATCAACGGGCCTTATAAAGCTGTGGCACTTTGCATTATCAATAGAAGTCCCTTGCTCGCGGCCAGCTCGTATAAGTGCTGGTTATTGATAACGTCATGGCAGAGAGGCAGCGAGCGCGCGGGAGAGGCGCTCGATGTCACGCCCGATGGAACACGCACCGCGCCTATAGCCACCTATAGGGTGTCCTTGGCGTGCGTCCGATGCTGCGCTGTCGCGGATCCTGCCGAACGTTGCCGCTCGTTCAGCGCGACACTGCCAACCTTAGAAGGTTCCCTCCGGAGTCTCACGCAAGCCCGGTCATAACAGTAGCAATAGCAGCGTTCTGAGCAGCCTTCCTAGTTCGTTGCTTTGTCGCAATTAGCTTGCTGCTGTAGAAGTACGGAGTGTTGAGCTAGTTGGTGCATGGCAGGACTGAACAGCGCACAAAGGACGAGGACACAGCGCTCGTGTCTTGACGCTTCTTCTCTGTGTCTTCGTCCTTTGTGCGCTGTTCAGTCCTGCCTTGCTGCTGCCAGCAGCTAGAAAGCTCCCAAATTTATCGTTTTTAGCTCAATTTTATTTGTAATTTCGATTTAAATACGTATTTTGTCGTGCATAAATTTACCTAAATGTACGTTATAAGACGTTCCTGCATGTTTGTGATGGCACAAAAAGCCATGGCAAAGACGCTGTTCCTTCTTTGTCCCGTCTTGTTACGCGCTGTTTTTCATCATGGAACACCAACTCTCCCAACAAGCATCACACATGGCTAAGAGCATGACGAAAACTCATTGAGGAAGAACGGTTGCCCCTACAGCTGCAAAATCTTTTGCTTACGTTTGCCGTAAGGACGTGACGTGGATTGAGCTCTATTTCGATTAACACTGACAAGCCGAAATTTTGCGCGCGTCTTATGAGGATATTCAAAAGATTCTCTAAAGATGTAGTTCATTTCTATTATCTTTGGCTTTGCACGGGTTGACCAGGTGTATATGAGGCGGTTTTTTAAAAGCTACATATTCGAGTTCCTTGCACATAAAATGAGATATAATGCGCAAAAGATATATATGCATAAAATGCGAATTGTTCCTGTCAGAGTCATAATTCATGTGGATTTTTTTAACAACCCTGTCGTAACAACTTCAGGTCCCGGGAGAGTCCCTGCTCCTCCACCACCCAGTAGGAGGCCACCCCCAGTAGGTCCTGGAATATTTCCCGCACCACCTGGGGTTCCAGCGCCACCATCACCACGCCCAGGAATACCTCCTGCCTTCCCCGGACCAGGTCCAAGGCCCGGACCAAGACCACTGCCGCCTCCAGGGCCCCCTAGGCCTCCTACTCTCCCTCCACCAGGGCAATTTCCAACAGTCCCAAGTGGCCCGCCGCGGATACCGACACCACCCGCTCCCAGACCACCACGACCCCCAACGCAGCCGCCGGGACCACCCAGACCACCACCATTCCAGCCAGGGCCTTTTCCAGGTCCACCAAAACCGCCAGTAGACGAAGATGGGTTTCCAGAGACTCCTGGTTATCCATCAAAGCCATCAAGAAGACCACCTCCGCAACCTCCTCGAGGAACAGCTATATTCGGAGAGCCTGGTATACCACCTCCTCCTAGAAGGCCTCCTCCTCCGCCTTCACCTAGGCCACCCTCGCCACCACTAGGTCCCAGTCCATTTAGACCGCAGCTGCCTGGCCCAATACCACCACAGCCAGGACCATCGCCAAGACCACTACCAGGACCAACTCCCGGACTATTTCCACCACGGCCGCAACCACCCCCAGGCCCACCTGTAATTCCCGGAATTCCGCCACAGACCCCCCGACCTCCTTCACCACCGCAAGTTCCCGGACGTGTTCCTGCGCCCTCGCCACCACGTCCAACGCAACCAGGTGGAAGGCCCAAGCCTTCTGTCCACGACATTCCACATCATAAATTCCACGAGTTCCTGTCACAACCAGTAAAACCAGGAACCGGTGCAGGGCGAGTTCCCGGAATTGGTGGTTATCCGGCAGGGCCACCAAGACCTCGACCCCCTCCTCCATCAGGTCCACCGCCTAGACCGCAACCTCCTTCACCAGGACGCCCTCCAGGTCCCCCTACACCACAAGGACCACCACCTCCAACGTTTCCTGGACCGCCTCCTCCACGGCCACCATCGCCTCCATCAGGGCCTCCAGCCCCAAGGTTTCCACCACCGTCGTTCCCTCCCGGTCCCCCACCAGGACCTTTCGCCCCACCTCCGCCTTCTAGGCCACCAACTCCACTTCCGCCAGGTCCTCAAAGACCGCCACCTGGGCCACCAGCTCCACAAAGACCACCGCCCGGTGTGGCACTCTTTCCCGAAGCGCCTTCATATGGTGGCAGGCCCAGAAGGCCAAGACCTAGGCCATCCCCACCTGGTGGCGGCCCACCCGAAGGAAGGCCCCCGCCTCCTCCAACGCCGTCACCTGTTCCTCGACCACAAGTTCCTGGGCCTCAACCACCACCAAGATTTCCACAACCTGGCCAACAGCCACCACCGGGTCCACGACCTCCCTTCGGCCCACCTCCACCACCTGCGCCAAGACCGTTCGTGCCTCCACCACCAACCCCTGCACCCCGTCCTCCAACACGACCCCTGACCCCTCCAGGCCCACGTCCCGCTCCTTCGCCGCCAGGACCGAGACCTTTTCCTGGACCTCCTCGCCCACAGCCGTTTCCAGGGCCTCCACCAACAGTAGGCCCTATTCCTGGCCCACCGAGGCCGCCGCCAGGACCAAGGCCAACTCCGCTGCCATCACCAAGGCCAACTCCCCGCCCAACTTTCCCAGCACCTCAATTTCCAATTGGGCCAATACCAGCACCACCACAGCCACCCGGCCCTGGTGCAGGAGACTTTCCTGAAGCACCTGGTTATGGGGCAAGGCGTCCACGACCAAGGCCACCTCCTGGGACAGCTTTATACCCAGAAGGTGTCATTCCCGGTCGGCCTACTCCTGGCCCAGCGCCACCACGACCCTCTCCTAGGCCTCAACCTCGCCCGCAAGTTCCCACTGGTCCCACGCCATTCCCAGCACCAAGGCCGCCACCGAGGCCACCTGTACCACCCCAGCCTCCACGTGTACCCGCTCCACCACCACCACCGAGACCTGGCGCACCTCCATCGCCAACCTTTCCACAGCCGCCTTCTGGACCAGGTCCTCAACCTAGGCCTCCTTCACCGCCATCCCCAACACGTCCAGGACAACCTGGACGCCCACCAGGACAAAGGCCTTCAGTTTTTGACATCCCGCATTCTAAATTTCATGAATTCCATCAGCAACCAGTAAGACCGCGACCGGGGCCCAGACCTCCAAGTCCAGGAGGTGCCTTATACCCCGAGCCAGGTCTACCGAGACCACCTGGACCACCGCGAGTTCCATCTCCGCCAACTCCATCGCAGCCTTTCCCATCTCCAAGACCTCCGACGCCGACACCACCAGGCCCACGACCTCCAGTTGGTCCTACTCCAGGGCCTAGGCCACCTGCGTATGTTCCTCCAGTGCAACCCCGTCCTCCACCTTCTCCAAGGCCTCCTGGCCCAACTCCAAGACCACCTGCTTATGTACCACCAGCACCCCCACGGCCTGCTCCCCCAACGAGACCTCCGACACCAAGGCCGCCGTCGTACGTCCCCCCACCGCAACCTCCACCAGCACCTAGGCCACCAGCACCAAGGCCACCTCCGCCACCTCGACCATCTCCAACGCCAAGGCCACCTCCTTACATTCCCCCTGCTCCAAGTCCAGGGCCCCAACCGCCATTTCCACGACCTCCTCCAGGACCTTCCAGATTTCCAGGTCCTAGTCCTCCACCGCCAACACCCTCAAGGCCTCCAGCTCCTCCCGGACCACCACGTATACCTTCTCCATTGCCGCCATCTCCAGGTGTCGTGACGCCTCCTCCGTACAGGCCATCTCGCCCCGCCCCACCTGGTGTCACACCGAGTTTCCCAACACCACCGCCAATCATACCACGACCAAGCCCACTGCCTCCGCAACCACTGCCGCCACCTCGACCACCAGTAACGCCAGGCATACCAAGGCCACCACCAACCCCTGCTCCATCTCCACCACCGGGTCCTCCCGACAGTCCAGGATATGGAGGCAAGCGCCCTACTAGGCCTAGGCCACCAGCTACAGGGGGACGGCCACTTCCACCCGGGCCACTTCCTCCTGTTCCGCCTCCACTTCCGGATGTCCCAGAACCACCCAGACCAGAAATACCGCAGCCCGCACCACAACCGTTCCCCGAAGTCCCTGGCTATGGGCAAGGCAGACCTAGGCCGCAACCTAGGCCGCAACCTCGACCTCAACCTCCCGTTCCAGCACCACCGGTCAGACCACAACGACCCACCGAAACGAAGCCACAGGTACCGCCAAGGAGGCCACCTGGAACAGCTCTCTTCGGTGAGCCCGGCGAGCCACCATCGCCAAGACCCAGACCTGTACCAGGTCCGGGTCCTCAACCTCCTGCTCCAGAGCCGTTCCCAGAACAACCAGGTTACGGTTCAAAGCGCCCGAGGCCCGGGACGACGCCCTCCGGTCCAGGTCCACGACCAGGAGGAGGAGGGCTTTTTCCAGGCTCCCAGACTACACCTAGACCGTCGGGCCCCGGTGGCAGGCCGGACGACACTGGAGGGGGAAGACAACCGGTCCGCTTCCCTTCACACAAAGCTTTCCACGAGTTCCACAATGCACCAATAAGAATTCGAAATAACGTAGGCTAGAAGACGGACTTCAGTGTTTAACGTTCCATCCCTGCACTGGCCATGACTGCACTATCCAGACTGTATGCACTGACTGGAAGAGGCTCCGGAAGCGAGAAAACTGCCAGGAAAAGCTATCATGTGCCTAAGGAAATAAAGAAGCGCCATGGAAAGACAAGAAGGCAGAGCCCAATAGGAAGCGGCGCGTTTCATTCTGCTGCCACAAGAGCCTGATGTTTATATGCCATTGTATATTTTTGTTAATAACGCTGTCATTGTTTGTGAGTGAGACATATTTCCGGTTGTATTTTTTTTCCCTTGTTGGTATATTTAAGTTTCTTCAATAAAGAGATACAACATCAGGCAGTTTCTGTTCTGCGTTAACTAAGAATAGCACACACTGTCAGTGTCAATTCCCTGATGTGAAACTTATGCTTCACTTCCTTTCGGGCTTTAACGTCCCAAGTACGACTAAGGATTTGAGAGACGGCGTAGTGGTGGTCTCCCGATAAATTCGACCACCTGGAGTTTTTTAGCGTGTGCTAACATCGCGCAATACACAGGCCTCTAGCATTTCACCACCATCGTAGTGCGACCGCCGCAGCAGGGATCTAACCGGCGTCTTTCGGGTCAGCAGCCGAGCACCATAACCACTGTGCCAGCGTGGTTTTTGACGTGAATCTTAGCTATATAATAAGGTTTCACGTGGTTCTTATTCTAAGTAGGATCCCATCAGAGGTTTGGTGGTGTCCCTATGTCTGCTGTGATGATATAACCGCTTCGGAGGCCTCCTCGCTTTCCTCCTTCATTAAAGGTGCCCTTAGATGTTACCGGTCATTTGTCCTGATATATAAGTTGATGTGAACACTTTCTTCTTTTATGAGCGGACTACGTTTTTCTTTCATGCATTTTCTGAAAGATACTTTTTACCTGCGCATAACAAACAAAGGCAAGCTCTTGCTCAGCTGGGGCGGAAATGCGCTGAGATAATTGTTGGTGGTCGGCATAACCAGCCACTGCGCTGAGCATAACCGTACAATCACAGAGCTGCAGCTAACTTTGTAGGATTTTTCTGCCGTGCTTGCCAACCGTCCGACGAGGCTTGGGCCACGTTCATTGAACCCTGGCACAATCACGTCATGGTGTCGATCACACGGCGGTGTCGAGACGCACAGATATACATGCATAACGCGGCAATACAGAAGGGGACGCACTTTCCGGAGCCACTATTTTTGGGACGCTCTCCATTCTGCTGGCTACACAATGTATCGCTGACCGCCTGGTTGAATGGAGGAAGACGACCACAGAAGGGAAGTACAATCGTGTGAGGTTTTTGAAACGAGAGCTTCTGGGCCTCGTGCTTCGATCGCCGGGTGCCTAGTTTTGACCTTCAGCTGTGTTAGAGGTCAAACCATGAAAAAGAAAAAGGAAGAAAGAAAGAAAGTATTTATTTAGCATAAAACATGTAATACAAACACACACAACTTCACGCAATTATCCACGTCTGGTAGTCGAATTTGCGGCTGCGCGAACAGATCTCGTTGAAGGGCCGCTCAGCGAGAACACTAGGCTATCGCCGCTTTTTTTTCTCTCATGGTATTTATTCTACATGGTTATGTACAGAAAGGATATATATACATATATGTGCGTGTGTGTATACACACGAAAAAAAAACGTTTTACATAGCACCTAGGCAGGCGCTACGTGGCACAAACATAATAGAAAACATAACAGAACTAAAAGGCCGACAAAGATATAGAGCGCATCAGGAGAGGAAACCAATCTGGTAAAAAGTCCAGTTCTTTGTAAATGTCCGTTACCTGCAGCAACATTCGGCTAAAATGAATTCTGGGCGAAACAACAGGTTCAACGTTGCGGTCTTGCATGCGCGTTTCCAAAGGCTATGAAGTCCAATCAGAAGAATCATATCATAGGGTTTCGAGTGAGGTTTCGAAACAAGGTAGCGCAAACTGTAGGAATTTTGGAGAAAATCTTTCTGTAGCGTCCTCTGCAACACATCCCAAAACAAAATCGGGTCTTTGCAGTCTATAAAACAATGTTCTATTGTTTCAGGCACATTGCACAAGCGGCAATTTACAGAAGGCACAAAAATGTTTTTTCCTATCGAGCCACGTGTTGATAGGTAGAGTTTCGGTGTGTAATTTATAGAAACATGTTTTGGTGCAAGCACTGGCTTTAAAACATCATGACCCATGAGCCCAAAGTAGACAGAACGATACAGTGGAGGTGGGAAGAGCGTCGTTATCAAATCTCTGTACAGATTTTTATGCGAAACAGAATATAACTACTCATTTGAAAACCGAACTGTCGAAAAACGCACGGAGGCGTAAACTTCCTGCATAAAGCCTAGTAAACGGGGCGTTCAGTAAGATTGGAAGAAACTACTATGTTCGGAAGTAAAGCCGTGAAGTTAACCTGCAAGAATGCTCCAATAATCGGATGGGAACAATCACAAAAAAAGAAGAAACGGGCAACCAACTGTCCCACATACAGGTGCTCTAGGCTCAGTCCTCGTGCACAAACAGGCCTGAAAAGGTTATCACGTCGCATGGGCTCAAATTTGCAAGACCAAATGAACGTCGCAAATATACGATGGAAACGCTGTATGTAATGTCTGGCACAGTGAAGGACCTGGAGTACGTAATAAATTCTTGTTGCCAGAAAGATGTTGCAAGCGTCGGCTCAACCAAGAATTGAAAGCCGATGTGGGACAAACGTCTGAGCATAACACTCAACGGCCGGAACTCGCTCTCTCCAGTAATGCGCACTTCATTTGAAGGCATGAAGTGGAACACCAAGATATTTAGGAGGCACAGAAGATCATTCTATTCCAGCATACAGGGGCGGAGTTGTGCCCCATAAACCAAACCATAATCCAGAACTTTTGGAGCGATTCATTTGAGCCCCAGAAAGCGATCTATCGTGGACAACACATTAGCAATGCTGGGCTTGTCAATGCATAAAAATGCAAGATCGTCAGCATATGCTAGCAATTCGACGTCATTATCCAAAACAGGGAACCCGTAGATGTTACTGTTACGCAAAACGCTCAAACAAAGCTGTTCCAGGTAAAGCATCCAGATAGGGGAGCCAGCTAGGCGGCGCTTGCAGGGCAGCATATATTCCCCGCACCAAAGCGCATTGTTCACGAAACAGTTATCTACGGCCGTGGTGTTCGGCGTGGCGGTCCATCATGCGGCTTTTCCAGAGACTAAATAGTCCCAGCAACGTAAATAGATCATATGGCACAACACACTTTTCCTCCATAGGCAAGAAACGGATACTGTAGGGTGAGATGTCAATGTCCTTCTTAAATGTTCGCTGTAATACGCCCCAGAAGAACACAGCATCCACTACACAGAATAAAACAATAGTCAAGTCTATCTGGTGTACTGCGCAGGCGGCAGTTCACCGTCCATGGCACAAGCATTTCCTTAGCATGAAGCCATGCCTTCACAGGCAGTGCAGCTGTGAGCATTTTAGAGAAGAAAGTTTTTGCAGCAGAAGAAATGGACATTCGACTAACACCTTTTAAAACACTGGTGTCAAGGAACTCCAGCAAAGGTTGCCGATACAACGGTACAAGAAACAAATACTCTGTAAGTGGCTGAGTCATCTGCCTTCTGGAGAGCCTATACAGGTAGTCTGAAGAAAACCGCTCAGTGAGGAACTTGAAGGTATCAGCAACATCCTTAAGGAATCCCCACAAGGACACCTCACCAGTGTGTCCAGTCGGTGCGAACAGGAAAGGCAAATGAGCCCTGAGGCGCCCAGTAAGCAGATATACTAAAAACGGGTGGTTTGCAGATTTGAAAAACTAAAACGCGAAACAAGCTGATGCACGAATAAGTGAACAAAGCCTATAACACCAGACTTTAGAGAAAGAAAGAAAGAGGTTATCGCGAAGCATGGGTTCCCGTTGGGAACGCCATACGAAGGTAGGAAATATTCTGTGCATCACCTGCACTTTCTTCCTCGCACAGTGGAGAACCTGAAGCACATAGGTAAGTTTTGCACATAAAGAAACGTTGCAGACTTGAGCCCGAGCAAACACTGACAGTTCCCTACCCTACCGAACCTGGGTTTGTCGCCTCATGGAGATTACGTGTGAATCGCAATAAGCTCCACTGTAGCGAATTTGGCGAAGAGGAACCCCTAGGTAGCGAAAGGTCCCGCAGTCCCAGCTTATGCCATCATAATGACTTGGCGCTGTAGCCCTATGGCCCTACCAAAACCCCTTGGATTTATCTAAATTAGGTGCCGCCCCTGATACCTCGCAAAACTGTTCAGTCAAATGTAATGCCTCAAGCACACTCGTTTTGCAGAACAAAAGAGGGCGACATCATCTGCATAAGGTAAAATCTTTATTTCACATTACGCCAAGGAGAAAACACGGATAGTTGCGCTGTTAATAATACTGAGGAAAAGGGGTTCAAGATATACGGCAATGAACAAAGTCAATAATGGATAGCCTTGGTGAACAGATAATTTCAATGGACTAGGTTTGGTTAGCTCTTGGTTAACAAGCAGCCTTGTATAGGACTCATTATAGCACAGTCTTATGCCCCTAAGCAAAACACCTCCAATATTTGCACGCTCTAGGACCACAAACAAGAAATCGTGACGAACTTTATCAAAGGCCTTGGCAAGGTCAGTCTGAATTAGAGCTATTTATCCGGCCTCATCTGATACTGTCTCCAATACTGAATGTGCAATAGGTTTGGATGGTGCGACCTCTCATACCGCATACTTGATGCGTGCCAGCTAAGTCAGCGACAACTAGCTGCAGACGATTGCAAAGAGCGTTTGCAAAAAGTTTGTAATCTACATTACAGAGGGAAATTTGACGATAACCCTCAACTTTTTTCAACCGATTTGTCTCTGTGCTTTTTGGAATTAATATAGTATGCCCAGAATAGAAAGTGGGGGGCAAAAAACCAACATCGTAAGAAGCCTGGAAAACCTCCATCAAGACAGGCGCTAGGCAAGTGGAAAATTTTTTATAGAACTCGCTAGTAATGCCATCTGGTCCAGGAGATTTGCGAGCCATCAGGTCAGGAATGGCAGATTTAATTTCATCAAAAGTGATAGGCCTCTCCACTACAGCGCGCTGCTCATAGTCAAGTCGGGGAAAGGCTTCGAATAAGCGACTGTAATCTGATCTCACATTTACACCCGAACAATCCCAAAACAGCTTCCGATACTAGTCAAAGAAAGCATCAATAATAGCAGGACCATCGCTGTATGTGCAACCACCATACTGAATATTCAATAGTTCTTTAGTAAGAGCAGTCTGCCTTTCATCACTCAGGTCCCGTTGAGATGGTTGCTCATCCAGAAACCTACGGGACTGAGACCTTATCGAGGCCTCTTTGTATCTTTCGGTTTCAAACTGCTGAAGCTCTGCTTTTACGGCAGTGATATCTTCTACATAGGCACCTGGGCTAATCCTCTCGAACTCATGTAGCTCTACCTATGACCGAGCTCTCGAAGGTGATGTCTCTTCAAAAACGCGATCCTTGCTGAGGCTTCAATAGCGATGTTTTTTTTGTTTATTGTTTAATTATGTCCGATTTTTGCGAAACAGAGATCACCGCGTGACCATGTGTCCTTGAAGGAAGTAGATAGAGCACGTTTGAAGATTTTTTCTGAGAGCAGATAGCTAATCAGCTTCCACAGCTCTCATCGAGGAGGTAGTATGCGCCGACTGTACCTCCCTATCTGAAAAGACACCATGCAGTGATCACTGAAGGATATGGGCCGCACCCAGTAACCAAAAACGCTGGCTACATGTCTACTGAAACGTAAATCATGTCAAGCCGAGCACTATAGGAGCACTTAAAATGATGGAAATGAATGTTATGTCCCTTATCTTGCCCAACATTCATCAGGTTGCATTCGCATGCCAAATCAGTAAGTAAAGCAGCAATAGGGTCATAACGCGTACTTTACACTGTTCGGTCCTAATCCCTACAACACACAATTGAAATCACCCAACAGCACAATTTTACGATCCGTGCACAAATGGTCGACTAGTGACAGGAAAAATAGCCTGCTATAAAGCTGCTTTACAGGGGCATAAACACAAATAATCCACCACTGTGCTCACTGTCGTCTTCTACGTAGCACAAATCCGTGCTTTCGCTCCAATTCGAATGTAGTAAATATCCACTGTAGTTTTTGCGCTGCCGCTGTTGTAATTCAACTCGCTTCGGCGCTGGCTTGTTCCGGTCCTTTCCTTAGCACTTGCTCATTGTTTCTTTCGGCCAGTTAGCGGTTGCACGTTCCGTAAGCGATATCGTCAGTAATACGGCTTTTCATAATTCCTGCAGCTTGAATTCTGTTACAGTCAGAATTGTACGTAACGTGTTACAAGTAACTGATTACTTGCAATCAATTACATTTTCTTGTAATTTTGTAACCGATCAATTGTTTTTTTTCTTCAGACGGTAACGTTCCGGATAAATAAACAACTTTTTTTCTACAAGTCATTACTGGTTATCAGTTACATTTTTTCCAGGAATAATTTGAAACCAACGGTGGAGAAGTACCGCGCGCGGTCGTGTCTAGACGCAGTCGGATAACCGCCGGGTTCTACGACAGTTCTAGTCCAGAGAAATATCACGTGACCACTCTGTAGGGGTCCCCGTCCTGTCAGATGGCGTGGTAACTTACCTTCCAGTGCACCCAACTCGGAGGCTTCCACAAAAAGCACGGAGCAACAAGGAAGCAGCACGGCGCTTCAAAGAGGACTTGGACACTAGCATCGAAGCATTGCGCAGCTACCACCCTTCCGTCCGGCGCATACGCTGAGAGTGTTCACTGCAGCTGCTGATCTCTTCAGAGATGTACGAAAATTAGCCACGACAACTTCCAAAGACAAATCCTTCTAGAAATTAACAGTGTATAACAAAATATCAAGCAAGCCGCAGTGCTTAATTGAAGTCTGAGTAAATTTGTGCACTGTAAATAAAAGTTGCAAGGAAAATAACGCAATAGTAATCGATTACTATTCTGTAACTGTTCAGTTAGTTCTCTGGCGCACTAATTGACCACTGTAATCGGTTATATTTCGGATAGAGGTATTGTAACTCTGATTGGTTACTTATTTCCTGTAGCGTATACAAGACTGGTTACAGTACGCTACAGTTATTTTTAGAATTAGTTTAACAATTATATCTCTGGATCGAAAGTGGTGCCTCGTATTATATTTACGTAGAAACGATGGTTGGCTCATGGCCGCACATGAACAATTTCAAGCTTGTTAGCTAAGAACACTTGTGCAAGTAGAACACAACTGGCAAACAGGATCGACCGTTGTTCAATGCAATGACCGAGCTTTCGACCAGCCGTTAATTATGTGCGTCAGCCGCACACTATTGCAGTCCATTAGTTCAAGCATGTGAAGGCAAAGCTGCCTTCCTAGCTTGCGAAAATCTCTCGTTTTCTCCCCTTAGTCGCTTAAAGTGTAACGAAATTCAGGAGTAATCAGATGTGTTTACACTCAAAATCTAATCGGACCAAACAACGTAGTTTTTTTTTAAATAACAACAGAATCGTTGGTTCTGAATTGAAGAAGATGCAGCGATTGGTCGTTGGTGCCATCACTGCACTATCCTTTTCCATTCTCGGTTACGATTTCATCAGGCAATAACTAGGGACCTATATGTCCCTTCGAATTTACCGCATGGTGCAAGAGCCAATTAGCGAGCACCTACATCTATGCAAAAAGTAACCAAACTCGCCGCACACACTTTGCGCAAAAGGTTGATGTACGGTCTCACTAATGAAGATAGATATAAGGTCATAAAGAGCTTCACCAGTGTTACATCCGCTCCAAAAAGGACCTGAGCGCACCATCGCTTCTTTATTTCATCATGGGACATGTTGGTTGAAACGCGTTGAAGCGCGACTCTGCAATAGCCATCAGCATCACATTCTGCTAAGCCACTAAACCAGGAAGGAAAAGGGACGCAGGGCCGCCTGCCAAGTTTTACAGCGCATTTGGCACGCCAGCAGAACGCATATTTCAGGTAACAATACACCCCGCATTGTCAAGCTACTTTCCGCTGAGGCTCGGTGACTATGGCTTCCTGCTGCTGGGCACGAGTTGGAAGGGTAGAATCCAGCCACAGCGGGCATACTTCGATTGCGACGGTAGGCAAAAGCGGACGCTGAGTTCAATATTCAACAACACTGAACAACTTTTAAAACGGCTTTGGATGTTATGCAAGTCGATTTGTGAGGGGAAAACATCACAGGCATTGGCTGTACACAAGGGATACACGCAGTCACCGACAAAAAGCCCTAGTAGCACAAAATGTCGCCAGAACTTTATGACAATGTCGTAAATGTTTTATAATGTTGTGCAACATACTCCAACGTTACAGCAACATGCCCATAAGTTGGTCAGGATGACACTCTCTGCTAACATTGCAGCCAAATGTTCAGAAATTCGTTAGGATAACATACCATCTGCCATCTTTGGAACAACATCGAGAAGCAACGTTGAGGCAATACAGCCTGATGAACGTTATTATAATGCTTGAATCATAACAATAAAGCAACATTACAAATATATTTCAAGCACAGAGTTCCAGAAGTTTTCCGACTGTTGCTACAGTAAACATTTTTTTCAACTAGCAGTACTTTGCAACTGAACCTCTTCTGTTGCGCCTGCTATAAATTGCATGCACAGCTCGTTTAATACGTCGCAAAGCTTTGTTTATTACCTATTCGCCGCTGTCACCCTTGGGACACCCATCAGGAACGGCTATATAAGCTTGACTCTATGTTATCCGCTCGGAGGTGAGTGTATGAGTTACATGTTGTACTGTATTGTGGAGCTCAAGTGCCGGTCGCTCTCGTTGGTCCTCGGAAAGCGTTATGATATGTTGTGAAGCTTACCAATTGGCAGGCCCGCATGCTTGTGCAGGGTTGCTAAAATTTTCAAGAATGTTACATATGATGTTATGAAACATTGTGGCAACCTTGCAGCAATGTTGTACATATGTGGACACAACATCGTGTGAAATGTAGCAGCAATGTTTTTCACATATGTTTTCTTGATATTGCCAAAGGAGGACACTAGCCACGTTAATGCAGCCTAAATAGGTAACATTGCTGCAATGTTCCAGCAGCAATCTGTGCTACTAGGGAGACGAGTACTAGGCGAGGAGTCGAGTGGGAAATCAGGAACATGCAGTACAAAAATAAGGGCTGAAGAGCACCGAGTAGGACACGCTTTAACGTATGCCAGAGAAAGACAGAGAGGAAGAGCATTAGCGTAAGCATACTGCTGAAAGTTTTTTACCTCTAATCTAATTAAGGTGTGAGAATTTCAATGTCGCAAGTGTGACTCTAACAACTGCTTCGTTTGAGCAGTAGACGAATATAAAGGCATTATTTTGAGAACGCTTTCTGGTTAATTGGAAGGAAATCCGTTACTGCTACCTTTCCGACAAGAGTTCACCGGGTAGAGAAAAAGAGCAAGCTCTTTACCACAGGCATGACCTGCTCGGAAACCGCATTAATTTGAACTAAAAAAGTTTACGGACGTTCAGGAGGCGGCGACAATGCAAAAAAAAACATATTGCACTATATTATAGCAGACACAGATTCTAGTGATGCTGAAACGATACCAGTTAGTGAACAGAATGTTTTTAGTTTTAACCGACTATAATATTTCCAGCTCATGCTAAGAGTTCTGCCTGACTTAGTGCTTACGACTAATGCTGTCGCATTGTACTCTTAAGGGTATGTTATGCGTTATGTGATGCTGAAAGAAAGAGCAGTGTCCATCTCTGCGAAATGATGTGCAAGGAGGACCCCAGGCCGCTGAAGGGCCCCATGAAATCTATCGCGTCCTACCGTTAAGGAGGAGCTTAAGTGACCCCTAAAACTTTTTTACTCCTTGACCTCCCACTGTTGAGAAAAAACGCTGCGGGTGTCCTCACCCGACAAGCACTATCAAGCGAATTATTATTTATGACCACACGAGCTCACGTTTGCCTTCTCCAAGTAGCAGCGCAAAACAGCCGCTGTGCAAAATTTTTACTCTCCCGACCCCCCCCCCCCCAAAAAAAAAAAAAAAAGAAAGTTCCTCAACCAAGCAAAGTGGGAGGAACTTTGAAGGAACCCGTTGGCATCATTGCGGTGATGAATACAAGCAGCGCGCACGTTTCCACTGACATGTAGGAGGTTCAGGACATCTCGTACTTTGCTGCCGCGAGTTACCTCTTGCCTTGCAAGTTTCTTTTCCTGAAGAGCAGCTCCTTCAGTCGGCTCTGATCTCCTATAGCAGTTGAGAACTCTTCCGATATAGACATTGATGCACCCAGTTGGTTGCGTGCTTGTCTGAGGCCCTCTACCGTACTAGGGTACGATGAAGGGCGCTGACAAACGTGGCACAAACAGCTATAGCAAAGAGAAAAAGCAATAATAGGTGAGCTAACGGGGACTTCCAAGTTACTCATTAAAAATATAAGAAGCAAAATTACCGCATCATTTGGATTCTTCACCAGAGATATAAATAGCACTGTACTAGAACACGAAAGAAATTTGGGTGCGGCCTTTTCGAAGGTGCTGTGGCGACATCTGTTGGGAGTAAAGAGAAAAACGACTTTCTGGTTGCCACGCGAGGCGGCAAAACACAGGGCTCATACGGGAGCACCGGCCAAACGTCACTTTGTAAACGCTGTACGAAGCCGTAATTAAACGCATTATCGAGTTTATTATCCTGCGACTATCAGCGAGGCCGCTGTGTCCACTGGCTATGGCTTTTGCAGGCTGCTTCTCCAACACCGGGGCAAATGTTAGAAGCCCGTGAAACGATAAGGCAGGCTTCGAAAATGCAGCGAGCATTGCTACAAAGAGTTCATCCGCATGGCTGCTGTTTGCGCGACAATGCGGGAATACCTGCACAGATGGCATGACGACATAGTTTTGTCAAGCCACTATCTAAACACCTCCGAGGCTGGTACGTGTTGCGAGCCACGAATTATATATGTGCCTAGTCGCAACGTTTTGGCATCCGGGGCATACGATAAATCGGGGAACCCTGACGAAGCGTTAAGCACTTGTAAAGCACTTGAGAACTCGAGCTACAAATGCAAGCGATGCGGTTGCAACGACCAAAATAAGATTACGGCAGCCGCGCTCGACCAAATTCATAGGCTTGTATCCGTCATATTGCTTGACAGCGCGCTATTTCAGCGCGACCACATATATCGATGCCGCTAACATGTAAACACAGAAAACCAATGCTTTACCTGCAGGCTGCATTTATCCTTCTTGTGTAGCAGAGCAGCATCACTGGCAGTGGGTTTCACTCCGTCCGTGTGGTGGTTACAACGGTGGGTACAGGCAATCAACCACCGCGAACTCTAGCTTCGTGCGAGGCGAGGACCGCATCGAGCCGTCACCATATATAAAGACACTTTAACCACATGTACAGAGGGGCGCCGCTGAGGCGCACGCAACCTCCGCAACGATGAGAGCGGCAGAGCGGCTCGTAGCAAGGAGACAGGCTTGCAAGTCCACAAGCGCAATGTTTATTTCACGCCGTGCCGTCCGCAGCGTCTATTCACGCCGCTCTCCAGTAACACATACAGACCCAGTCACCCTGTCCCGAATGCTCCGAGAAAAACAGCATGTTTCCAGAACAGGGTCACTGAATGCTAAACGTTTGCTATGGCCACGCAGTTAGGTGTACCGTTTAAAGCGCAGTACTTACTCGACTTAATTCGTTCTCTGCACTGCAGCAATCCATGTTTGACGCAGGTCGGCATTTTTTAACGTCTGATGGGAAACGATGCAGACTGAACACCCCTCAGTGGCAGGGTTATTGACACACGTCGTACACATCGCACACAACGCCCCACAACCGAGCTGATCCTTTTCCTTTGGCTGTTACTACATCCGTAGACAACGCAGTGGTGCCTAGATGTCTTCTTTTGCAGGAGGATGACAGCCACAAGTTTAAGCACAATCAGAGGCTATAAAGCCCGCTTTTGTGCTTGGCGCAAAGCGACTTCTTGTTTTGGCAGCCCGACGAAAGATGGCGCCTGATGCCTGGATTTGGGAGTGCGAGCGAACCGGTCCAGGTGCGAGAGTATCTTGTTCTGGTCTATAGTATAAAAATAGTGGTGCCGAGATGATTTCATCTGATGTTTCTTTTCAGTGAACATCATGAAGAGGTGAGAGAAATAAGCTATTTCATTGGCAGCTTGGCTGGCTCCAAGCCTCATCTACATAATGGGAAGGGCAGATGCAATACAAGCAGAAATGCATATCATGAGGAGAAAAGTCTGTTCGAATACATAAAAGGCACGGAATGTAAAGCATCGCTATAAACTGAGAGTAATGGAATTAACGTCTCGTCCAGTGTGATGCCCTGCCGTTGCTGCGCTATATGTGCTCTTGAAAATACGCGTACAAAAGCCACCTTCACAAACTAGCTAATACTGTCGACAAATTTTTACTGAGTAATCTACTTCCACTGCACTCAAGCAAGAGATGTAGCTCTCTTTATAGAGCAAAAGCTTTTTATTAGAAGCATTCTGCGGGCATCAGAGTTACCTCGTCACACGTGTCACTTGCGAATAGAGTCTTCTCAATTTATCGATGCTTACACGAGGTTCTCGCGAAAGTTCTATAAAGAGTTCGTGAAAATAACGCACTGCGCAAGATACGATGCATTCCCGAAGCTCATTTAAGGGAACCTTGGTGGTGTTTGTCAAAAGTTGAATTCTGCGCCTGTGCCATTATGTTGTGACTTAACCGGCAATGTATGTCGTAGTTCAAGGGTGCAGGGGCGGAAACGGGTACGTTACAATCCTAGCCAGATTTTGTGCGCTTGGGCCATTGTGTATAGCCCAGTGGGGAGTGGAGTCAAGTGAAGCGGCGAGAAGGAACGCACAGGTGAGGGGGTTAATGTGTTTGCATTGCAAAAACTGCGCTGAAGCGGGGGTTTGAAGAGCTTATGCTCCAGCACTCAGTGCACTACTGAGTGCGCATACAGGTCTGACGTCATACGCTTTAATGAAAGGCAGAAACGAGTTTCGATAGGCGCATGTAAACATGCCGATGAACGCTGCATGAGCTCAGTGGTGTGGATATGACAGATGTGACGTCACTACATGTATTTTACGATCGGTGTGATGCATCGCTGCGTCTCGTCTCTTCTTCCTTCGTCCCTGTGCAGGTGCACTGTCTTAGCCTTAGTATGCCATGCCAACTTGCCCACCAGTCTGCTTTGTTGCGTTGCATACAACCGGATGTGCTGCATGTTGGCTCGATGAGTACCAAGCTGTCACCCGGCGTAATGATTTTTATTTTATTTTGAAGACTTGTAACATGGCATAAGAAATGAAGGTCGATAAGCTATAGTATATCGTGGAGGTTATTCTCTTCCAGAAACCTGAGCAGGCTTCGGCTGTCAGCGTTGTGCGCGTTAGCCACAAGGATAGGGGTTCCTCGCCGGTAGCCTAAGTCCAAATTCCGGTAATCGTATTGTTTTGAGTTCTGTGTTACTTGGGACGTCCTGAAAAGGTGGCTGAAACCCTCCTCATTGACTGGCGTGGAACATTTGGTACTACATATTGCCCGCACTGCATCTTCCTGGCAGCTCCATCGGTACGTAACCGACGTGGTAAGGATTGATAAAAAGGTGGCTCTCTCTCTGAGAATGTGATGTTTGGTATACATTAACGACACCATCATTTCCATTATTATTGTCTTTTCGGTGAATACAAGCATCGCCTCGCAGCTTTGATGCCACAGCGAGATAACAGCACACAGGTTCCACATTCGACAACGTTCCATGGGACACGTGCGGTAGAGCAGGACCTATCGTTGGGTGTGACGACGTTGAGCACTGTTAAAGCTAGGCAGCACTAAACCGGCTCCCATCGGTGGCGCAGTACCTTTTTCCCTACTCCGTGAAATCAGCTGTTATTGAAAGGTTTGGTTTATGGGGGTTTAACGTCCCAAAGCAACTCAGGCTATGAGGGACGCCGTAGTGAAGGGCTCCGGAAATTTCGACCACCTGGGGTACTTTAACATGCACTGACATCGCACAGTACACGAGCCTCAAGAATTTCGCCTCCATCGAAATTCGAGCACCGCGGCCGTGTTATTGAAAGATTGCTTCTCCTTTCCTGCCCCCTCAAACAACAGCAACAAGAAAAAAAGAATATAATACCAAATCGCCCACGGCGGCGTTTTGCACTGTTTCATGTCCAGTGAACATACTTAAGATTGTGAATTTTACATTGCTTCATAATGTGTCACAATTTTCAAGCCGTTGAGGTTGTTATGGGCCTTGAATGGGCACATCATGCGAAGCGCCGGTGAACTTATTGCATTTGCCTTGAACACGTCTTTCTGGCCACATGGTTTGGTCAAAATTAAGAAAGGAAAATGGTTTAGAACTCAAATGTACATCTACGGGAGCAACAATATGAAGTTGAAAAGAAGAAGTGTGAACTCTCCAAAGCTTCATCTGTGTAGCCCGCTGAGTGTCTCTCCTCCGCCACCCGTCTGTTTCGGATGCGCTTCTTCGCAGTCTTAGGTACGTTGAGGAGAAGCCTGAATTGGGACTGCGTTTTGTGATATTTTCCTTTATTTCGCTCTTCAGTCACTGGTGTCGTCCGCCATCTCCTACGCCACCACGAATTCGTGACCGATGACAGAGGACCAAAAGGAAAGTAAAACGAAACGACAGGTTACAGTATATACTGCGCCCGGCCTCCGCTTTCGCCACCGGCTGGCTCTCCCCAACCGTCATCATTGAACGGGAGTCGCCAGTGCCGACGCGCAACATGTTCATCGTTGCTTCTTGGTATCTATTGCTTGGGACTAGCTCGATCACCACTAATAGGGAAGTTTATAGGAGCGACGTCAGATCTAAAGTGATGGATTTCAGCAAATACAAACATTCGGGAGCGCCCAAAATTTCATGTAGCACGCTTGGTAGTACTGATTAGGCCTTCTTCGCCGAAACACTAGTATACTAGGCCCCTTGTACATCAGTTAGTGCTGATTTCACCGCGAAGCGACCTATAAACAGCAACATGCTGAACAAAGCAAGTTAGTTGGGCACGCTGGTACATATTGCGAACACAGCGCGAACACAGCGCGAAAAGCTGACAGCTTTTCTCCGGAGTGCCAGCGCTTCATTCTTTAGGGTACCCGCCCCGCGACCCACCAAGGGAACTTTCTTTCGTCCAGCAGGTTAACGCGCAAGTTTTCTTATAACGCCACTGTTGGCGTAGCCTCCATGATCTTTTTTTTTTGTTCTAAAAAAAAAACTAAGCAGAAAGTGAACGCAGAACCCAACACGACTGCAAGAGAAAAGGCGAAAATAAATGGGAAAAGTCCAAAAAAAGAAAAAGAGCGAACCGACGTCAAAAAGCCAACACACGCAAAAGAGGCGGGTGACGTAAAATCAACAAGCACGTTATTGTGACGGCTGCACTGCATAGTGGCCTGCCAAAAAAGAAAAAAATTGAAAAATTGAAAAATTGTTTGCCTAAATTGTGTGATTCTTACTTGCAAACGTGCTGGGAGGAATTTTTATTCACTTTTTGTCGTAGGAATATATCATACGTGCATGTCCAGATCATTCAAACCTAAAAACGCGAGTAGCCTCGTCCCCATATCACAAACATATTCGGATAGGAGCCCCTTTTAGTAAGGCACCCTTAAAAATGCGTAAGGTTGGTTTTTGAAGCGGGCTTTAGCCTTTTCTTACATTTTAACTTAGGCCGTCCTTGTCGAAGGCCCGCTTAATGCTTTAAGGAAAGGAACATTTGTTAATACGGGGGTTGGACTCACATATTAAATTCCTTTGTTCAAAAGTTCGAAACCTAAAGAAAAATTAAGGTGTATACATGTCTAACATTCTTGGAAACAATTCTGAACATTGAAAAACGGTAAGGTACTAAGGTACTAACTACAGCATGAAGTGCTTGACTCTTTAAAAGAGTATATTAGACCCAGTGTGTGTGTGTGTGTGTGTGCGTGTGTGTGTGTGTGTGTGTGTGTGTGCGTGCGTGCGTGCGTGTGTGTGTGTGCGTGCGTGTGTGTGTGCGTGTGTGTGCGTGTGCGTGTGCGTGTGCGTGTGTGTGTGTGTGAGAGAGAGGGCGTGCGCGCGCGCGCGTGTGCGTGTGCGTGTGCGTGTGCGTGTGCGTGTGTGTGTGTGTGTGTGTGAAAAATGACATCCAATGTGCCGTAACCTAGATGGCAGGTGGGCCGCTACACCCCCGACGGCGCTGGAATTTTTTTAGCACTGGTGCCGTGACTGATATACATGCATAGAACATACTGGAATAAACATTGGGTCATGTATCTATTGCGCTTCATCCGTGCTATTCAATCACACAGCGTACACTTGATATACCATTTTCGTCGCATGGTAATATCATCAAGAAGAAAACATCGCCAAGATGAATAATGCAAAGCCAAGATAAACAATGCAGAACAATGGCCACACAGTGCTCGCGCACCTAATTCGCATTTGGTCTAAATACGCAAATCGGCAGTAATTCTTAAAACTAAAATACAGTAAATTGACTTTTAAGTTTATTTTTTCTCTCATACGTTATGTTAAATTTAGAAGCACTAACATCTATTCTAATTTGTGTATTTTGGGTTCCTGGTGTACATGAATTTTGCGCAACCACTCTTAAATGAGCCCGAAAAAGTCTGAAGTATGTTTAAATAAAAGGAATAAATAACTAACCGACTTCCAATATCAGTTGGACAAGTTATGAGCTCTTACTTTTCGCGGTGCAGGCAGCTGCTACGGTTATCTATTTACTCTACTACACTGGGGGGAAAATGGACACGGTGCTGGCGACAAGGAAGCTCAAAGACCATTTTAGTTTATTACCCGACTTGCGCTGTTGTGCATGGTTCTAAGGTAAAAAAGCGCCGAAACTAAGCAAAAACACAGCGAAGCCTAATTCGCGTCAGCAAGAAGTAAAGCAAAGGAAAGATAAATATTTGATCAAAGCAGCGCAGAACGCGGAATGCATCATATGTACGTGGACAAGGCGGAAGCAACTCCGGTGGAAGGAGTTCATGCGAGCGATAGTAAGGCTTATACTCCCCCCCTCTCCCAACCCCCTGCTATTCTTTTTCCCTCGCTCATTCCGGATGTGGCCAGGGCGCAATCCTGCTTTGTAACAAGCATTTTTTGGTTCGCTCAGGGACAACCCTATATGAAAAGGCTGCCATGTTTGTTCATTTCATTTCGTCGTCTTGAAGGTTATTGTTTTATGGAAGTTACATTCAGTGATTCATGGGACTAACGTGTTTAAATAAAAAGAAGAAGGATAGAGATTCAACTATATCTCAGAGCTCCCACTGAGGCCGAAATTTGTCTTCCGAGGAGGGAATTACGCTAGAGCGGATCAACAGCCATTGGAGCGTTGATAACCCCTATACCCTCCTCCCCCCGCCACTCCTGAGCCCCGGACGTCGGAACAGCGAAGACAAGCTTTATCCGCATGGCGAGATAACAACGTTAAGAATATGAAGACAAATGTCTCGACTTGGAGCAGAAAAAGCGGCCAGCCGGGGTTCGAATTAGAAAGAAAAAGAAAACGCACCTCATTTCATCATCCACAGAAACCAAAATACTGCAAAACACAAGCTGCGCAAGATGTTAGGTCTTAGAATTTTACGGTCATACCTTCGCTTTTCTCCTCTTGACAACGTCTCTTCATTCGGCTCTTTTATCCCGACAGTGAGTTCGTCTTTTGCGAGTTATCCAGCTGTATAACGCACAACAGCACTGTATAGATCATTTTGAAACTTGCGCACGTCCCTGTCGCATCAGGGCTTGTCAGAAAGACGTACGCTCCGGTTTCTGCCGGCCGATTGCCCCGTCCATGGGCCGAAATAATCAGCTGCCCAATGGTCAAAGAATATCTTGTATTGGTATAATGGGGTAGACCGTGCTTGAAATACCAGAAGAGCGTTAAATCTGTATAATGGGCAGAATCCGAGAGCCTGGGTGCTGCACTCTCAGTGAAGTACTTGTAAAGGAGCGCGTAGGGTCCTCTAAGCTCAAGCAAAAGAAAAGGCTGTAATGTGTAAGAAGGGTTTGACGTCTTCGAATAAAGAAACGCGAAACCAACGGCACATATATCTACTGCAAGAAATTTAATCTTGACGCTGTAAAGCAAGTACAGCTCAGACTGGTTCGAGAAAGCTTGTGACCTATCTTGGATTTGTGCAGCGGCGGGTTCTTTACTGCTGACAGTGGCGGCTCGTACAAAAAGAAGCAAGGCAAGTTGTAAAAGTGAAGCCGACCGTGCCTCAAGGACCTGCCGAGGATCAAACAACGAGAAACTGTAAACGGAGAAAGGAAAGGCCAGTTGAGCATCTCGGCTGGTCAGACTTATTGGCTGTATCTAACACGTCCCCATTCCTTCAGCGCTTACTTTAGAGTGTTCTGTTTCCGGAAAAAAAAAATTTCTCCCTTTTAATTTTTGGCCGCTTTTAAACACTGCCTTTCCCAGCTGCTTGGTATTGCTTTGCGTATTAAGACGCACTTAACTGTCAGAACATCGCTTTGCAACAACACCGGATGGAAACAAGGAGTATAGGTGGGCCCCCAGCCTCGGAAACAAGCAATGAGCGCCTTCTTCTGGGTAGCTTCCTTGCAGGGCGACGCTTGCACAAAAATAAACGTTTTCCTTCGCGATTTCGACGATCTTGCCTCAATGCACTGCTTCCAGCGCGAGTGCTAGAGCGCAGCTGCGCTTCACTACATTTTATAAACTAGAAACAGAGAGTAACAACGTTAATCAGAGCAAAAGAACAAGTGACAGGGCACAAGAAACATTTATTAATGCAGAAGTATTTTTATGGTTGTCGAGGCGAAAACCCGGCAGTGCCCAAAAAGCGGCGGCGTAACAAAACTCACAATTGGTCAAAACGGTATGACATCATCAAAGGCGGGAAAATACGAGATCTTAACCAGCAACTGTCAGTACTTGCACTCACGAATGCACCAACTGCAAAGGAATAGAATAGAATTAGAAAACAATTGGAATAAATTACGACTAGAGGTGAAATAGAATTATAATACAGTAGGAATAGAACTGAAATAGAATGGCAACAGAATTATAATGAAATTATATGGAATATAAATTTAGTGCTTTCGCATTGTTCGCGCGGGAGCTCCTTAAGTGCCTCCGGTAATTTTTTAGCGCTGAAGCAAATGCTCCGCGCTTGTTGCCAGGGTCATTCGCGTCCACCTAAAATATTACTGATCAAAGTGCCTTAGAAGTGTTGTCACCCGTATTACAAGCATTACATATCGTAAATTGTGGCCTTTAACGTCCCGAAGTTACGCAAGTGTTAAGGAGGACTCATGAATATCACACATGACGAAGATGCCCCAGATGTCACAGCAAGAAATTGGTATCTTTATTTATTTATTTATTTATTTATTTATTTATTTATTTATTTATTTATTTATTTATTTATTTATTTATTTATTTATTTATCAGTGTACTCACAGTGACGGTGCGGCAATACTGTGGAGAGAGAGTGAGGGGAAACAAGGTAAAAAAACATAGATACAGGTGGATTACGTCAACAATTCAGAATATGCGAAGATGAATCAGTATTTTATACGACAGTTGCAGCAGCGCTATCTAGCCGATTCCATTCTCTGAGAGTGCGGTGAAAAAAGACATTTTGGAGAGATCTGCTCTACAAGATATTTCTTTCACCTTGTGTATGTGATTCATACATGCCAAAATGTAGTTGGGTTTCAGCATGTACCGATTTGGTTCTATACCTGTTTTGCAATAAAAGATGTTGTGGCACAATTTCAAACGAAGGATTTTTCTCCATTTTGCGAGTGTATCCCAGCTAAGACAATCTTTTGCAGGTGTCACACTGAAATTATTTGAGTAGTTATTAGAAACAAAATCAGCTGCCATCAGAGCGAGAGAAAAGCGGATTCATGCTTTTATGTGAGAAAAAAATATATTTACAAAAAGGCTTCAGTTGATCGATAAAACTAATATAATGCAACAAAAGAGAAACATGGAATACCCCTAACGTAATTATGAGCAAAATGAATGCAAGACGTAGCCCAAAGGCTACTAGCCATTTTCATGACAACGACGCACACTGCGGCGACACCGCCAACTATTCTAAGAAAGATCGGCGCGCGCACCCACTTCGTTAGCTCCATTGTCTCAGTGTGTTAATTCACTCGCACACCCGGAATTTGTCAGTGTTTTTCTGTAAAAACAAAAATATATCCTATTTTGCGTTAAAAATATATCTTAAGAGCCCTGTTACGTGGATGTTAGCAAGTTCCCAATATAGAAGAGGCGGTATTACGCGTGAATTTTCCGGTGCCAGCAATGCGCAGAGAGCATGGAGGCAGGTTGTTTGCACGCTGTGTAGAGAAGCGCTCACAGGACCATGAGAGAGCAGTTCTTAGGCACCGAGACTCTATACAGAGACAATAAATGAGAATGCGATACTCTTGCACCAGAACCGGACCAGGACCATGAGAGAGCAGTTCTTATCAGGCACCGAGACTTTATAAAGAGACAATAGACGAGAATGTGATACTCTTGCACCGGAATCGGTTCGCGCTTACTCTTAAACCCAGGCAACAGCCGCAATCTTTCACCGAGTTTGCACAACGAGCGAGCTTCGTAACCTATCAGAGTGCTTAAACATGTCCGTATTATCCTGTTGGAAGTAGAAGAAATTGTGGAGGTCGCCCAGGATGCGACCGCGGCCACGTTTATCTGAGGCTGCCTGAGAAGAGGTAGCGACAGAGCAGCGGCGGCAGCGTCCGGCGAGGCCGAAGTCCAGAGCGTTCTCTGCGCGAGCCAGCGTTCTCCTCCGCGTGCCCACCACTTCGCTTCGTTCTCTTCCGCGTGCCGATACGGTGGCGCTACAGAGCAGTTTGTGCGAAAAGAACAGAAAACTCTAAAGGAGAGCGTTGAACAAAAAAAAGCATAAACATAAAGAGGGAAAGAAAGGCCGATCAGTTCCGGTCGGTAGTCCAGGAAGGCAGCCGGCCGGTGGAACCAAGCTCAGGCGGTCGAGCCTGGCTGCTTCGCAACGGGCGAGGGAGGCAGAAAGGGGAAGGTGAGGACAGGGGCAGCAGACATGACAAGTCACCCAAGAAGCATCGACGAGATGGTCGTAAACCAGTCTTGAGGGAAACTGGTAGTGCTGACAGTGTGCTCGAGGATGGCCCGAAGATAAACAAATGCACAGAATTGCGAGCGTGTGAAGTGCGTCGCCGCAACGGGTGTGATAGATGGTGTCTCCTGTGGCAGCAGCAGCGGTAGTAGCAGAGACGATGGCGCAGGCGCTTGAGGTGGCGAGACAACGGCAAGGTACGCGAAGGCGGAGCGAGAAATGGGCCGCTCTCATCAGACGGGAAAGCCGTGACCGCTTCGGTACTGGCCGCGGTGATTCGAGGAGGACGGCACAAGTGCGGCACGTGAGCGTCGGAAGGAACAGGATGCTCTTGTGCTCCGACCACAGGTGGTGCTGTATGGGGCCCGCTTAGACGCGTCCATGTCGCAAGCATGCCACCACATTCGGCGGCTGTCTCGTTTGTCGCAGAGGCAGAGTCACTTGCGAAGCCGCCAGATGACCAGGGAGCCGTGGGAAGCATTGCGGGTTGCGCATTAGCAGCGACAGGGTCCTGGTGTGGCGTGCATGCGTGCCCCGCGACAGGGACAGATGGGCTCACCGGGGATAGGCATGAGGGGACAGGCGAATATGTGATGAGGAGCGGGGCTGCGCCCCAGGTCGGGTTACTTTCTGAAGAGGTGGGGCACGTGTCGAGAGAGACCTCTTCTGGTGATGGTCTCAGGGCAGGCACCACAGCTGGCAAGCAGGGCTGGGCAGGAGCCGTGTGACGGGTGCTCGCACGTGGATGGGCGTCTAGAGCCGAAGCTTGTTGCACCGTGTGGGATGCAGGGCGGGGAAGGTTTGCGCCGAAAAACTTGAAGAAGGCGTCCTTCAAGTCATCGTAAGGGTGTTCACCCGGCGGCGGAAGGTCAAGCTGGGTAAAGAGATCGGCGGGCAACTCCCTTTTCACGAGGAGGTACCGCCAGATCTGTGATCGGACGCCGTTCACGTGTAGCCGTTCACGTGTGTAAGGAGATAGCGCCACCCAGCGGCGTTCGTGAGGAGAAGACAAAGCACGAGGAGCGCGTGCGGAGGGGTACGCCGGGACAGGTAGAAGAGGATTACGTGGCAAAGAAGAGAAGAGCGCGGTGGGCGACGGACGTGGACGAGTTCTGCTGGCTCCCCGAGTTCCGGGCTTGGGCCTTAGCCGCAGACGTCCGGGCCACCAGACCTGGACTTCCATCGTCGAGAGCCCAACCACCAGGCCCAGTCGCCGCTCTTCTCCGTCCATCCGTCAGCTGCTCCACACAGGCCGCCTCTGGTGCCTACGTGGCTTTTCCGGGATACCAGACCTGGGAACTGTGCTGGGAGCCACGGACGCTGACGCTGCGGTAGCGTTGCATCGACATTGGAACACCCAGAGACTCCCTGACTGCCCGACACCGCCAGTCCTCCCCGCTCGTTGCTCGAATAAGAGGCAAGTAGTGTGACTTTCCTCTTTGACTTTCTTTTTCTGTATTTTCCGTAAGCATTTTGTTCTGTTCCCCCGTGTGTTTTTCCCGTGTGTTGTTGCGTTGCTCTCTTGTTCCTTTCCTTTTTTCTCGCTCATATTGAAATTGGTTTCCTTTCCGATAAAAGCCGCCTCGTTTATTGTTTGTAGTTTTGTGTTTGTTTAAAATAAGACCTGCAATCACACAGATCCACACAACGTGGAGCGTCCACTTGCAGAAACCAAACGACAGGGCTGTGCGGGCGGAACGGCCACAGCTGCAGACGTGAAGGGTCGAGAAGGTCGGGTGGCTGCCACTCATCTTGAGCCAGGTCCTTGGCGAGAGGGCAGGAATTCGAGGGTATGGTCGTTGTTAAAGCAACCGGGCCGGAGACGCTGGACTGGGGCGGCAGAGTACTGGCCAGTGACGGTGGCGGCGTGCTGTTTCTCGAGGATGCAGCCGGAGATGAGTGCGATGCTGGTGCGGACGCAGGCGCTGGCGGTGGCGAAAGCAGGTCCGCCTCTTCATAGAGCGGCAGCGGGTAGTAGGATGCGCCTTAGTAGACGAGGACGGCAGCGCGCAACTCGTAGTAGGGCCGGCATCCTGAGGCAGGGCAGGCGACTCGGCAGAGGAGGTCGGGCGGGAGAATGTCGCAAAGGACTGCGTGTTTAAACGGCTGGATGGTAATGCAATAATAATAGGGTGACGTCATCAAGCGGCCGCAGGACGCACACAGCAAAATGAGCGCAGCCATTTCAATCACATACATGTAGTTCGTCTATATATATCCCCACTGGCCAACCTCAATGTTGCGTCAGTTTTTCCGGCTACATTGGTTCCAAAATTATGAGCAACCGTTTTTCGTAGAGCGTCCCGGGTGGTGTCATACGATTTCTTGTTGCATGCAGCTTATATGTGCAAGCCAAGTTGGAGGCTAGCTTGCGACAGGGATTCGAACAGACGAGATATGCACCTTCAATTGTATGCCTTTCCATACTCTTTACCTCCTCCCTCAAGGCGCGGTAGAGGTGTACATTTGGATGGGAGAATTTGCTGCGCCATTTTCTTTTGTGAAAAAGAAATTTCCGTGTCGAAATTATGACGCAGCCGTTCATCGTACACCGTTTCGGGTGGTGTCATACGAGTTTTCGTTGCATATAGCATACATATGCGTGTCCAGTTTGAGGCTAGCTCGCGACAGGCATTCTAACCGATGTATCCGGGTGTTTCACTCCGTCCTTTGAGGATTCCGAGTTTATGGAATCGGCATTCGGAGGAGAATCTTCGTTTCATTTCTTAGTGCGCAAGCTTCATCGAGGCCGAATGCTCACGATGACGCACTAATGCCTTCGCCTTCACCGAACGTAAGCAGTCTTAAGTGCCTCTGAATTTTCATTTTTATTGCGAAAGCAATACTGCTTGCACTTTTCTGCCATCGATGGTCATGGCACCTCCTTACACAGCGGTGCGTCACGTGACCGTGTGACGTCACAACAGACCGAGAGACGGGGCCCCAGCTCGCGCCATCGATGGCGGAGGTACAGCATTACACGCCGGCTGCGCCGCAGCCGAGAGAGGGCTCTCGCTAGAGCGCGATAAAACGGAAAGGGGGGGGGGGGGGGTGCTGCAGCTGCGCTCTTCTCAGTGCGCTATGTCGGATGATGTGTACAAGGCGAGCCTGGAACGATCTGCTGCGGCCAAGCGACGGCGCCGCGCCGAAAAAACAGACGAAGAACGGGAAGAACGGCTAGCTAAACAACGTGCGTATGCAGCAGCCTGGTGAGCACGCCGGTAAACATCGCTTGATGCGGGTGCATCTACATGTGCAGGGCCAAGTTTAATGAGTGGTGTTAACGGTAGCGAAACTATGGAGATAGCCAGTTTGGAGACAAGTTTCATGGATGCTCTTAATGCCGAAGATACTTCAATGGGTGAAGAATCTATGAATAGTATGGAACGACGCAATTTCAACATACCAGTTGTATAAACAGAGCTCCAGCTCGTGCCGTCGGCGCAGAGCGGCGGTAGACACGGCGGATGCGGGCTGAAGAAACGGATGAAGTTGCTTTCGCAATTTCCGGGCTTAACGAAGCTGTGCCTCTGCCAATTTTTAGTTTGTACACGTTAATAAATATTGTAGTACTTAATGTTCGCTTTTCTAGCCTTCACGAATAAGTTTGTTTTTTGTTTATGGGGTTTAACATTCCAAAGTGACTAGGCTATGAGGGACGCCGTAGTGAAGGGCTCCGGATAATTTCGACCACCTGTGGTTCTTTAACGTGCACTGTCATTGCACAGTAGGCGGGGCTCTAGCATTTTCCCTGCATCGAAATGCGACCGCCGCGGCCGGGATCGAACAAACGTCTTTTGGGTCAGTAGCCGAGCCCCATAGGCACTGAGGCACCGCGGTGGCTCTATGAGAAAAGTTACACATAAATATCGAAAAAACATCTTTACACAACAAAAATGCAACCTTCCCTAAAATAGTAAAGTAACTCTGCAAGGCCAAACACGTCAATTGCGAAAGCACATAATTTTATTTACCGCTTTGCACTTTGCAAGGATCATATAGTGCAATAAGGGGAGACACTGCAACGCATGCAACTGATATACTATATTCACCTTCGCAAGGACACCAAGGCAACCTTTTATAGCTGGCCAGGAAGGGGCCCCTTAAGTGATATTGCTGAAGAGGTAATAAAGAGTTTTCTGGTGAAGGTTGGCTGTGCATCCGATCTATTGCAGGCATTATCTGAGAGATGTATGGAGAAATTCGGCTGGTTGAAGAAAAGAAAGTGTACGAAAATTGTAAAAAGTCGTGGGTACAATTATTGAAATGTACTTCTTATATTGCCTTATATTTATGAACTGAGCGTTGTAAAAGAATTCGAGTGCAACATTAGCACAATATTTAGTTGTAGCTTTAAACTTTTGACAATACAATATATATCATTAGTTTTTAATCTCTAACATTAGCCTAATATTTGTAACATCCAAGTGACAACACAGACATCCAAGGGGTGTCCCTTCGAAATCTTGAAAAAACATGCGGATATCCCCAAGAAGTGCGCAGAAACTCCCGCGGACATCCCTTTTTGGTTGCGTTTTCTGTTCCCAAAGGAGGTCTGTAGCAAGTCTCTGGGGATTTTCATAGGCCTTAACGAGGACATGTTGGGTATATTTCTCGGTATATTTCGGTATATTTCTTATATTTCGGTATATTTCTTTGGGGATTTTTATGGGCGCAAGACACAAACTTTCTCGGCCAACGTGAAAATATTCGCAAGCCTAATTTACACATTCTGCGAATTAGGCGCGAAGAAAGAAATTACTTCAACTGATTACAATAGTGCAGTTGCTTGGCCCAGTGCTGATATTCTAACGGGTAACATCTGCACAGAGTCACATGCTGTCATGGCAAACGTGTCTAACAACAAGCATATGTAAAAAACGGATCAGGCTGCAGAAACGCTACAAATCAGAAGTCATGCAGGACAACATATTGAGCATATATCTACTGATAAAAGAATTTCCACGAGCTTGTCTATTCCAAACCTACCATCCTTTTGGAGCCACTGGGTCTTGCATGTTTAGCAACATTATTTCTTTCAATTATGGATCTGTGACGACGCAAACAAGAAATGAAAATGAGTGGACCATGTTGCAGATATCTTCTATTTGAAAAAAAAACACAAGTGTCCACTTTGCCATCTTTTTCGCGAAAATTACGCAAACGTAATGAGATGTGTTTCAAGTAAATGTCCGTAATATCCCCCGAATGGGATATCTGCAGGATAGCGTGTCGGGATATTTAAAACAAGGACTTGCCACGGACATCCCTTGCAGGTATTCAATGGTGTTAAAATATTTGGCTATGATTCGGATATCCCTGGGACCTGGTGTTATTACTGGGATCATTATAATGTTCGGTTTTACTTGGGTAGTGTTGATGTCATTCCGCCGAATTTCTCGACGATTATCAAAGCGGCGGCGGAAATACGAGCGTCTAAATATGGTTTAAAGTAATCGAATCACAGGGATGACAATGACAGAGCAGATCACAGTGACAACAGCTGGCGCAGAAGTCTGATCACCATCTAAAGCGTGTAGTCGAATCGACCCCATATGATTTGGAAGCGGTTTTGAGGAAGCGAGATAAAAACAGAAGACATCTCCTGTCGTTGCACTGACCTGTGGCGCCATCTCAACAGCGCATGAAGCACTATGCTGAGGACAGAGAAATCGGTTGGCGAACATAGATGTCGCGAAGCACAAAATGCCGTGAGAGCCGTATAGTTTCTTTGCGATTAATTAACTTTTCCCAGCAGAGTTCGGGAAGGAATGAACGATTACATCTGATTTCTTCGTACGTCGCATGGGCCTAATTAAAAATTTTCAATATATAACTCAGGTAGCCGAAGCAACTGCGCTCTTCGAGCGCAGTTTTCTCTTCGTGGGCTGTTCTTACAAGCCAATGGCTCGTGCCGAAACGCGCCTTGAATCATATCCCAGTATAGAATATCAAGCGCAATTGTAGGTTATTTATTTTCACAAATTGATAGATTATACAGTTATCACACTAACCTGATTTCGCGCAGAAGAACCATTACAGCGTGTGCACGTGAGGCTAGGAATAATACAGCAAAACATTGATATTATCTCCAACGAAACTTATCTTACGGTGGCAACAAAAAAAGAACCAAACTACGAAATAACGCAAGAAAGCAGTAGTTCCCCACAAAAATATAAAGTGAAAAAAGGGAGCCATACACAAACACAAAAAAATCAAATTAACTGTAGCTGTCAAACAATTATACGTTGAAGAGTTTATGAGAACTTGGAAAGGAACGTTTGATTTAATTCGATGCAGGCAATACCTGCTGGTGGAGAATTCCATGCAGGAATTGTGTTCAGTGAAATGAAGCTGAAGAGTACTCTGGTAGTGCGTCTGAGATTTTAAAGTTACGAATGTGCGGCATTGTGATATGCGGTCGTAGTGGATTTCGTGCGTGCAGTGGCATGGTGGTGGACGTAAGTACAGTTATTTCGATTCCAATGAACAGCACATCCCCTCGGTGAGAAGGTGAAAAGTAGCCACAAAATGCTGCTCACACTTCAGGGCAACGAACAATTTTCGACCTACCTGGCTTTGGAGGCAGGATGCTTAATTAAAGTTGTTTGCTTCTCTCCCGGCGGCAATGTATGACTGGACATTACTGCTTGATAATGCCAGTGTTTATTTCCCACGAAAGAGAGAAAAAAAGACGTGCTTGGCTTGACATATGTTTTGTGAAAACACCCAAACCATGCGGCACATCAGTGGACGCAATACCGAACATCCGACAGCTCAGCAGAATACACAGCCCTCTCATAATAAAACCTGTGACCGCAGTAGCTGTGCACAGTACTATCATAAGTTAACAGACCAAGCGGATTGATTATGTGCCATGCTGAGTATCGCCAGAGTTGTAACTCGTTTGAAAGTAAGGCAAACTCGATTCCTTACCCCACCGACTGTTACGACTTCCATGGACACTGCAGGAGCCACACTCCTTTGGGCTCTTTACTTTTGACAAGGGCCTACATCTTTAATTTTTGAGCAGATCGATGCGGGGTCTTATGCAGATATTTTAGTTATTCGCTTTTCAATCGGACACACATTTATACGCAATCATTTCTGTTCAACGACGATGAACTGGCCTGTTCTTCAAAGCCGATCACTGCAATGTCATTCTCTGCACTGCACTGCATATTTGCTCTGCACTGGATAGCATACCACCTGGCTCATTACAGCGGGAAACGACAGCAATTTCTCAATAAATAATTTCGGCTACGCTCTCAACATCACAGTTGCGCATATATGAGGTATTCAGTAGTTACCAATCGTGAAACTAGCGGCTTGTGTACCTCGCGCAGCAAGTACCCGCCATCTCATTTGTTGCAGTATGTAAGATCAGTGGTCACTTCTAAATCCTTGGAAACTAAATTCGCTATTTTAATGACGTCCATACTCACTAAGATTATATTACTGTAGGCTGTACGACTACAGCAGAGCACCAATACCAAGAAAAATTCTCTCGATCAACCCGCGCTTTTTAACGCTGCAATGAGGTTTCGATCTTCAGTTTCAAGGTCTCCACATTCCCCGGGAAGATAAGGTCATCCCTTTGTTTAGATTCTTGTCGAACCCGTCTTCAAGGTGGTCGCTTTCTTTCTCTCAGGGCAGTGTCATGACTGGAGCCGGACACGCATCAAGATGTGAACAATGAACAGACGAGGAACGCTCATGGTGCATCTTTCTTACTCGCTCTTCATGGCTCGCCCTAATAAACTATTGTTATCTAAATGCAGAGATACACAGCGCTGACGTCCGCACTGAGGCGTGTCCTCCAGGCACTAATCACTCTAATTTGGCGCGCGCGCTGGAAAAGGAAAGGGGGTGCGCGGGATAGGAGGGGGGGGGGGAGAGAAAAAATTCCCCGAGCTCGTTAGTCGTGAAACATAGTGCCGCATCTGCCGGGCGACAGAAAAGTACGCACATGTATGCTGCAGTAGCGTGATCTGCCGCCAAATAAGTGGTGTCTGCATGACGGTATTACGTCGTGTGTAATTGCTGCTGATTACTCCCAGAAACACACAGCTGTGGACTAGTGCATAAAGTTACATTACTTCACAAGCAACCCCCTCAGGGAGCGGAAAATATTCAGCCTGTTGCCTGTTCTTTGCTTTTAAACGCGCCCTGTTACAATCTTTAAGCATAGTAAATAAAGGTTCCCAGTACTTAGATCGTGTTTTGAAGAACGTCTGAGCTAAACGATGAATTTCGACACTCCGTAGAGAACACGGGATTACGCTCGAAAATTGGCTTGCCCTTTCCTGCGACTTTTTAAGAATCGCGCTCTCTTCGTACAACGCGACTATGTGTATAAGTTTCGAAACATCTGTTCGCGAGCTACATTCGGCCCTAAATGAAGGTCACGCAGAAACTACAGCAAAACAGTCTAAAAAAAACGAGAAGACGGAGCACGGCCAATCATGCGCTTCATGACGAAATTAGCTGCCTCTTTAGATAAATAAGTTGAAAATCAAACAATGACATGATGGTGTCATGGATGACGCTTGTAAGGTGGGGTCGGTAAAGAGGCATTTGGCTTTTAGCGTCCTATTAATAATGTGGGAAGAAAAACAAGTGCGAAGGGTAAAAAAAGGTAAATTTAGATTAACAATAACCCCCTTCTATAAAATGAATTTTAAAAATTCTTCCTCGAAACACTTTATGGAGAAGTGTCCTTTAATACTGAAGGTACACTGCACCTTTTCTTGGTAAGTATTTTATGGACCTTTTAGCTGTGTTTCTGGCGTGAAGTACGAACGGAACAGGAACAAAAAGGTATGTGAAATGCTCAAAAATTTAACAAATTTTCACCAGTTTATATAACCACTCTCGCATATGAGAAAAAAATTAAAATACCTGGGTGCAAGCAATCAAAGGCGCTGAAAATTGTGGAAGAAACAAAAATTGCGATACTTTTTGCTCATATATAATAGGAGTTCCTTTACAAGCGCCATTTTTGTAGTTTCCACAGTGATTGACCTTTCCTCCCTTTGAGATCGTTACACACACAAGTTTATTAAAACTTGGAGGACGCCTAAGCTTCGCCTTTAAGAGTGGGACGCGACAGCGTGTTGCAGCGCTGCCAGTGAGTCCACGGAACGCCATCGCCCGTTCGGCGCGACGCCTTGCCCGTTGGACAAATCGCCCAGAGTCTCTAGGAGGCCTCTCAAAGCAGCCCATCCGCCATCCGAACAGATGACGAACGGGCTGCAGTGAAGCTGCTCCCTGAAATGGCCGTTGTGCGTCTACGCTGCGATTTTGATTTTAGAGGAAAGTAAAGACGCAGTAACTATATCATATATCGGTGGACACCTCAACAACGCCGTGAGGAAAGGGAGGAAATTTGGAGTCAACGAAAAAAGACAGATAGAGAGCCCGTAATGGAGGCCTGCGCCTCCGTTGGCGTCGCATTCGTTGAGCACAACAGCACACAGATGCGTACTAGTGCACTGCACGGGCTCGGGCCAGCCCAAAAGCCCGGGCCCGGCCCGGCCCGCGGGCTGGGCCGGGCCGGGACATGATTTATTATGCCGGGCCTGGGCCGGGCCCGGGCCTGAAGTTGCGGGCCCGGGCCGGGCTCGGGCTTAAAGCTGCGGGCCCGAGCCGGGCTTGGGTCCGTACAGAAACGGCTGGTGTCCGACTTTTCGTTCACTATTGCAGAGTGAAGTACACGACTGCGGCTTTGAAGCAGCGACACGGATGAGCTACGAGTTATAGTACGCGCTGAGAGAAAAACTAAGCTTTATTCACTGACTTATTTATTTCCACGCCGCGGTGTGTAAGAGTAAAATGCAACCGGCCTTAATTACTATTAGAAATGCATTCGTTAAGAACATATTAGTTTAGGACGCTTGTAGTCCTCAAGCACATACCGTGAAATACTCAAGCCTTTTAGCTTTTCGTTTCTGCTGAAAGGCGATCAGTTCGGCTATGAGCTCAACGTGTAAGATCGCGTTCACTAAAAAAATGTCATCCTACTGCTTGCAAGGCAGCTTTAATATTTATACTTCGCTGGCGGCAGAATATCACTGATTAAAATCACGGGGAACGCAAAGTAGACTACTACGCGCGTATGCAGCCCTTTTTATTGGGCTCTCGGAACTTCCGAATTAATCTTTGCCCACCTACACGAGATCACTCTCCAAAAGACGGGCCTGGCGAGCACTACTCTTCACCACTTCCTTCTCGGTTAAAAAGAAGCAATTTTCTGGAAGCAAAACTGCCGTTTCAGAACCTTTGTTGGCCAGTTCCTTATCGGTGTAGTAGCAGTCTACTTGCTCAGAGTGAGCAATATACCTCAAGCTTACTGTGAAGTGGGCCGGGCCCGGGCTGGGCTTCACTCCGGGATTCACGGGCCGGGCCGGGCTCGCTAGAGCGATAATTTAGCGGGCCCGGGCCGGGCCCGGGCTTGAAGCCGCGGGCCTGGGCCGGGCTCGGGCTCCAGGTCTCGGGCCCGGGCCGGGCTCGGGCCTCAGATTGAGGCCCGTGCAGTGCTCTAATGCGTACATCACTGGCGCTCGGGCGGTACGCGTTCCATGACATTGCAGTGGTTGACACCCGCACAAAACATGACGCACACAGGTTCGGTCACCGCTGCCTACCCATCTGAAGCCCGAAGAGGTCGCGAATGGTTGCACCCACGCTGCCACCCGCAGGGGCGAAACCGTCGGGTTATCACCGGGCTCCGAGTTCGGACCAGTTGACGTCCTCAAAAGGCCTTGTCTGCCGGTCCTCCATATTCACATCCACAACCACTGTGAAGTGTAAGGGCATGTTAAAGAACCCCAGACTATTGAAATTACCGAAGCTCTCCATTGAGGCGTCCCTCATAGCCTGAGTCGCTTTGGAACGTAAAACTCCAAAAACCCAAACTCAAAGCGAACACGGTCATAACACCAGCTATCGTACCTCAGGGCAAGCTATTCGCATTTTCTTTCATCTCTACAACATAGATGGCGCTGATTTGCCACAAATCAAGGCAGTCAATTGAAATGCTTTATAGAGTAAAACGCGACTTTTATCGGGTCAAGTTTTAAAATTCGGATACCCATAATTACTCACGTACGCTTCAGTACGCAGACACTTTACGAAGTCATAGACCACAACGCATTCACTAGGTCCACTTTTATTCATTTCGAACCAATGAGTCTTCGTAGTGTGTAGCGTGGCGCTACACGCTACGAGAGTTCGAAACGAATAAAAGTGGACCTAGTGAACAATGCGCTTCAGAGCGGGGAGTTTATGCTGCCCTGCAAGACCCGCCTAGCTGGCTCCCCTATTTGGATGCATGCGTGTGCCTCCCAGAGTTTTGATGTTTTGGATGGTGGGGTCATGCAGGGGTATGGTGGCCTGGTGTTTTGTGGCGTAAGCATGCTTAGATTTTTCTTTTTCAGTAATCTTTGCATGCAATAAAGGAAAAAAAAGTTTTCGTAGCGTGTTCGCGCGTGCTGGCCTCGCAACCCAAAAGACCTGGGTTCGATTCCCAGTATCTGCAAAAGATTTTTTATTTGTTTTCCTGTTACTACACAACAACGCTAACACCGGTTTTTCTGCGACACGAGCTCCTTAACGCTGTCGCGTTAAAAGTGGTTTCCTCTTCCCAACAGGTATGCGAAAAGCAAAACTGACTGCTCACAAACGGAAGGTAAAATTTGGACGTAGAGTGCGCGTCAATTTGAAGGTGAATTTTATAGTGCCGGCAGAACCACAACAAGAATTTTTCAATCCCTCATTCTCCCATAAATGTGGCGGTGAAGGATACAAGGACGAAGAAGATAACTGCGGCAGACCACTGTATTAAAGTACCTGCTTTGCCTTAAAGTGATCATCTTCCCATTGATTTCAACTGTAAGTAGCTATTCTTCTATTTGCTAATCATTCTCTCTTGCATAACGGAGTTGTAAAGGAAGACTGCTTCAGCGGCCATAGTTTGCAACCATTCATTGTGTTTTTAGTGCAACAACACTACTTCACGGTTTTGACCTTGAGGGTGACTTCAACCAAACCACAAATAAATAAAATAAACATTGCCACTACTGGGATTCGAACCCGCGGTGGCGCGAACTCATCAGCTTCGTTGGCCATTGCACGAGGTCACGATGATATCGGCGCAGCAGATCACACCTGGTGCTAAATTGCGACACACTCTCGCATTGTGCATTGCACATCGTCGTCTTCATCAACTAATACCACTATTGAACTAATATCCTCACCAGACGTGCCGACGACCCAGCAGAGTAAAACCATGTGCTTAAGTAAGGCTTTCTGACGGGCTAGTTGTTACATATTCGTATCTGATAGGCTGTGCGCTAGAAAGACGGTCACAGGAAAAAAGGGGGTAGACACGACAGGAAAGAAGCGCAACTTTCAACTTTAAAGTTGAAAGTTGCACTTTGAAAGTTGCGCTTCTTTCCTGTAGTCTAGCTCTACCCCCTTTCTTCATGTGAACATCTTTTTAGCGCACAGCCTATCAAATATGAGTAAAACCATGAGCTAACCAGGCTAAACGCATGCTTTCGCATGTCTACTCGGTTTAACAACGTTAAAATCCTAGAACTCTATATTCAGTTCGGTCCGGACGTCAATTATGTAAAAACTAATAGGAGGTGGAGTAGCAAAACAGCTATTCACAGACACGACCGGTATGGTCGCGGTGCCGCCACTGCTCACCCTACTGTCACTGCATCCAGACCGGCCCAGCCACAGTAAGCATGAGCCTTTTTCTAATAGCACGTCTCTTTCTAGCGGCCGCCAGTCGCAACTGCAGATCTGCACTGCGGAAAAGCGATGAGAACGGGAATGACCGTTATAAATCCCTTCACAAAAGCCTCTTGGGATCACTTCAGAGAATGGCAGTGCTGGCTCAGTGTAGCCAGAGCAGGCACGCGGGACCGATCTGTGGGTGCGCCTGTCGTGCAGTATGTTGTCAGCGCTGCACATAATGCGCATAATCCACAACACAAGGACGTTTGAGAACCACATCGCGTGTTCTCGCTTGAGGTAATTTGCGAGCGTGGCTCAGTGCGCATCTGCATGGATACAGGAGATCTTTGGACTGCACATATTTATCGTTGCGCAGTCCGTCGCGGTGTTGGTACAGAAAGCGCCGTTCGTGAAAGCAGACGTGTGCAGCGAACTCGTCCGCTGCACAAGGAAGACAAGCGCATGAGCAGGACGGTACTGGAGTAAAGGTCTATTCATCGCACAGCCACTGCGCAGCTTCTTTCCCGAGAAGGGGTTGGGGCAGATGTAGCTCGCCAGACGTGTCGAACATGTCGCAGCGCTCCGTCATTCGCAGACGCGGAGGCAAGAAGGCGTTAGCTGCAAGCAAAAGCCGGATAAACATCGGATGCCTTCACTAGGCTATTCAAAGAGTAACGATTTGGGCACAGTTGCTCTGTCTTCTCTCGCTGAAATCAAAGGAGCTTTTTCTTTCGATATGGCCAATGGAATGTATGTGGAAATCTGCAATGATGCGATGATGAGGTCCATTAGAGATCCGTTTGACAATAGGCCTACACATAGGCGCGCACAGGTCGCTACATAAGCAGAGGCCAAAGTTCATGGTAGCGCCCGTTCATGTCTTCTGGGTAGCAGGAACAGTCTTTGTCAAAAATATACAGCCCAAGGGGCTTGCTTCAAGCCGTGTGTGGGTATCTTAAGCACATTTGACAGTCCTAAGCTTTGGAGGGTTGAGGACTTAAAGTTCCTCCCGCCTTCGTGAGATTAGGGTCTCTGAGTATGCAAGAAGAGCCACGCTGCAAAGCTCAGAAGCCGAAACCTTGGGCTGTATACTTGTATATACCATACGGGAAACAATTTGCGCTCTGCTTCCCCATTTCTGTTATGGGTGCCACTGCCTCCTTACGCCCCCGCTGCGCACGCCCGCCTTCACATTTCCCATCCTCGACGCGTGAGCCTTTGTCAAGAATATTTGCCGGCAATTCCGATACTGAAGTGCGAATGCACAAGCTGCTGCGTAGTTAGTGTACTACCTAGTGATTTCCTCTATACCAAAGAACAGAGGCAGAGACCAGCGCCACAAGGACTGCCACCTTAGTAACTACATTGTAACACCTCAGGGAGTCAAGGTGTTTCTTGGGAAAGGCCTGAAATAGAAGTGATTGATGCCGTGCCGTCAGCATCTGGCCATAGTTTGGCGGACTTAGGTGATGGAGCTGTGGAAGGGCGACGCATCTGAGTCGTCAGAAAAGCAGTCGACGACCTCGTACAGAACGTGGGTAGCCACCGTCTACCAAAACCTTTTAAAATTATTGCGGCCGTCTCAAATACCGGAGGGTTGACTGTACGACAATAAAGCTAAGTGCGATGATTATCGCACTAAACTAAGCGCCAAACCAAAGAAAGCTGTCCAAGTCACTGAAAAGAACTTGAAGCACTTTACCTCGAACCTAAACGACTGATGCCCTGCTAAAAAGATTGAATTTATATTTATTCGGTTAAATTTCCGCTCTCATCAAAAGCATGTCATCACGAGCCCACACATTTATCTGGGACATCATATTATCACTGCCTCCGAATCCGTTACATTTCTCGGCATCACGCTTGACTGTTATCTAAAATTTCATCTGCACACCAAATCTATCAATAAAAAAATTTCGTTTAAAATAAGGGTGTTAATAAAATCTAGACATTTCTTTCAGCGCCATGTTCTCTTATCCCTGTACTATGCTTTCATTAACAGTCACCTTAATTATTGCCTATCATCATGGGGTAATACCTATTCATCATTTGTCATGTATTTCTCATCTTCAAAATTAAGCGCTCGAATTTTATCTTTCAGACCATACACAGCCTCTGCTTCACCTCTTTACTCTGAGCTAAACATTCTCCCATTAAAATGCCTCCTTAATCTCAGGTTAAGTCTTCTAATTTACCGCGCTCGCAATGATAATAATCAACTTCTCTGTTTTTCCGCATCTTTCCTTGCTAATAGCCATAACACTAGATTCTCTGAACAAAACAAAATGCTTCTACCAAAAGTGAACACAAATTACGGAAAACAAACTGATTTTTTCTCCGCCATAAAAACCTGGAATTCATTACCACTAGCAATAAAATCCGCACGTTCGCAGCCCACTTTCTACACTTTACTAAAAAAACATCTCTTATCAACACATTCAGCTTCATGCCATACATGAGGTTGCCTTAATCTCATTTTCTGTTCCCCACTCTGACAGCAAACAGTCATATTGTTACTCATCTGGAACATCTTTTTTTTCCTTCCCTTCTGTTTTATACTTACATTTATTCAATGCCCATTGTTATCTGATGTCTTTTGTGTTCTTTATCTTGCTCTTATGCTTTGCTGTTTTATGCCTTTTTTGTTAAATTATGCCCGCTGACCATTGTATAACTTACTCATTGCCGCAAATTATACTAATAGGTTTTTACTTGGTTGTATACTTATGTTCCAGCTCCTCTGCCAAACTTGTGCACTTTTCTTATGTATTCCTGATAGGAGGTCCCCAAGACAGTTTTCACTTCGGGACCTTCTACTGTACTAATTTTTTATGAAACTTATAACTCATTTGTATTTCGCTTTAATAAACCTTCAAACCTTCAAGTCAAAAAATGTTTATGGCTTTATTTTTCAGGGGTTTCTAATGTGTCCTAAGAAAGCAACAAAGAAAAATTATAGGATTGTATCTCGCGGTGTTTTGGCGAACAGCTGGCCAAGAATTAACACCGACATGAATTTTATTGTAGCCCTGAGAACCATACTATTTCTAGCAGCAACAAGATAGCACTCCACCTAACGTGCTTGACGGAGATGGTGCAGACGCCGACAAAAAAGAAAAAACTTTTGAAAATTCCTACAATACATAAAACCTGCTCCTTCACAGAAGAGCGCGAGAGCAAAAAATAGAATGACTTGTCTGAACAGGACCCTGCAGGAGATTCCCATTTACAGCCTCGTAAACGGCGACCATGGTTGACCGACTGCCCACCGGACTGTGAAAGGTGACAGTTAAAACGGCGCTATGTCGCACGGAATGCCCTTAGCTTAGATGTCGTGATACCAGTAAAGAGATCAACAAGAAAAAACGCGCACAGAAAGCAGCTCGCGAAAGAGCTTAGTTTCCCTGCTTTAGGCAGATTCTGCGGTGTGAATGGCCTCCTGAACGGTGAAGTCGCTCGCGGCGATCTCTCGACCTCTGTTGCTTGAGCCTTGTAATGGGAAAATTTCAAGCGCAGAGCACTTGCGATAGCGAGCTATAAAACAACAACAAAAAAAGACGTTTTACGCCTCGAACACAGAGGGGGTACACGGTGCGCGGCGGGCACACTCTATAGAGGAGTGCCGCTCTGGAGAAGCCGCAGAGCCATCGACGGAAAGAAATGCTTCCGCGCCAAGACATCAGAGAACTTGCTTGAAGACCGCTTGAATCGACATGGAAGTCTACGGGGCAATGGTAAGAAATAATACCGTGTGTGTGCCCGCGTGTGTGTTTCGTTATAGGAAGGATACCAATAGCTCAAATTCCCACTTTGGGCTTCGCAACTGTCCCAGCTGAGATCAAAGAGACCTTGGGTACGGTCTACTAGATATTGAAGACTGTTGCGGGAGCATTCGTTTTGATACTAAAGCGGCTTCTCTTTCGATCATGAACCGCTTGAGAAGAGCTGTGAATTATTCATGGTTGCTCTTGCTAAGGTTGTTCGCCCCTGTACTGAGTTAGCGTTCTTGTAGGCTGTTGCAATTTGCAACTCGATTCTGGCCAACAAAATATAAAATAACTGAACATAGATATGCGGGAAGGTTATTTCTTAACGTTGGACGAATGTTCGACAATTTCTTTGTTCCAGCTGAATTGAGACTCGTTCATTTATATCCTACAAGCTCCAGAACCACTGCTATATTCCTTCTCGTAACCTGTAATATTTGAAGGAGACAGCAGACCTGTCGGCATCGTGCTCGAGCAGACAACAGACAAAAGAGATGCTGTTCATCTCTCTGCACGCGCCATGAGTCCGAATAAACAAGGAAAGTCTAAAACTGAACGCTTTTTTGAACGTAAGTTCCTACATAGAAAAAAACACGATTGCATTTAACTTCTGCGTCGTGGCATCAGTGACCACGTATAATATAGGCGGGTGCTGTATATCCCGTTAGTTGCCGCAAATTAGGTCAGAAGTTTCGATAATCACACGTATCGTGTTTTCACGTTGCTTAGAGCTGAAAGCGTGTGTTTTTTCGAACAGCATTAAGTGCATTTATAGCGGGTGCAGCCACCCCTAATCCTGTTGTCACTTCGTGGAGGCAATAGGCTGGCCGACGTGAACTAGCGGGCCTGCAGGCTAAATGTTTGCGGGGCAAAACTGTCCCTACAAAAATAAGGACGAATATTGACGGCAGCGAAAACCATAGAAAATGTCGGCAAATGCTGACCCCGCTATCCACGACCGTCGAACACACTCGGTTTAAACGTGACACATCAACATCAAAGCAGCTCGCATGCATAAAAGAGTCAGCATTGTTGATTATATTTGTAGTTTCGTGTTCGCAAACACTATATTCCGCCAACTAGGCGCATCGTGTGGACAGACGCTGGATGGCTGGAAGTGTGTGGCGAAACAAGCCATACACTTGTACGATCGAAAAACGCATCAGTAAGAAGCAAACAAATGGGAAGTTTGTCGCAATGTGAATATTTGCGTCTCCCGTATACACGCAATACTTCAGTGGTAGGGTAGAGGTTTATTATTGTTATTTTCGTTAAGCCTCGAATTCTTCCGTATGCACGCAGTACTTCGGTGGTACGGGAGAGGTTTATAATTTTTATTTCCTTTACACCTCGAATTGTCAACGCTCAATTTGACTCAGGGTCATAAAGTTGTGCTTTTCACTCAGTGTTATGAAATCCTATATACAAGACGAATGAAGGGATAAAGGGTCAAGCCTTTTTGAAAGTAAAATCTCGTTAACAATATATTTAAAGCCAAAGACAGCTTTAGTGCACCTCGTAAATCAAGGGAGCAAGCGCCAGTGCGAAATTTTGGAAGCCTTGTAAACTGCTGACGCGTACGCTGTCAAAAACAGCAGAAAGGAACATGTGTTGTCATTACCAATAATTACCGCAAGAAATGTCAGTCGATTTGGGTAATCAGTCCAATGCGGATAATCTAGCTTTTTCCTTTCCTTGTGTTGTCACCTGGCGTACGACTCTGGAACCTAACTGGTAGGGTACTGGGCAGGATGGAGACACCTGCTCTGTATAGCTGAGTGCGGAGTTGTCACTGCGGAATACGTTTTGCTTGCCTTGCTTCCCTTAGTTTTGCCTAGGATGGCCTGTCCTCGGCAGCACATGGTACCTGGAGGATTTCTTAGGCTTAATAGTGGCCGAGTACGAAGTCCGAGGCGAAGGCGAAGCAGGCGCGCGTTGACAGCGGCTCAGGGCGCTCGCCCATTTGCCATTGTTGCTTGCAAAAACGAAAAGTGTCGGGACGAAGTCTGGGTGCCGTCGTGACATCCAGGCTTTTTGTGCCCATCTATAAAAGGTTTCTTCATAGAGTGCGCCCGTATTTAGCCTCAGTACCTCGTCCGTAGCTGATACACGCACAGTCTTGACGTCACGCGTCTCCAAAGGCCTGCCGTGACTGTTTAGCCGGTGAACAGCCTTGATGCATGCTTCGCGTTACCCCAGTCACTTGGGCAGTCTGACCGTGGTTATGTTTAACTGCAGTTGTCCAGCTTAATTGCAGTTACCGCGAATCATAGGCCGCTGGGGTGCAACGAACGAAGTTACGAGGTGATCGGTATAGCGAAGCTGCCTTTGCAAGTATCTTACAACGCAGTATACAATGCCTCCCTTAAGCCGACCGCATGCGCATGCGCAGTCGCTTCGTGAAATAGGTGGATTGTCGGTTGTAGCTACGACTTAGAAGGCGGTACCAGACTACCACATAATTACCACACCATCTTCTTCTTCCGTTTAGCTACCGTTCAAGCATCATTGGAATCACGTTCTTCTCCTAACCGCTGCTGCTCATTTCGCTGGGCGGTGCCATCCATAATTAGTGCCCTAGGTTCTCGCCTGGTTACACCGGTTTCACCTTTGCAAGTAAGCCACCCAGTGGGCAGGTGAGCCGGCAAGGCAGGTGCTATGGCAGGTGTTGCCATCGGTGAGACTTGGGTGGCTTGGGTTTGGTTGTGACCTAGTTTGTTCTTCCCGCAAGTGATTAGTTTATTCTTTGTCACAGTTTTCCAAGAGACAGAGACACGCACAAGAGAGAATCTGCACTCTCCCCCCTCCAAAAAAAAATATAAATAAATAGGAAGTCATTGCGTCTCACACATGATGCATATATGCAGTATTCTGACTTATCAAAAACAAACTTTGAACCCGTAAAGGAAGGCCAATGCCTCGCTGACACGAATAATGTTTTGTTTTTCTACTTTAGGAAGCTGTGTGTGACATCAGGAATCACAGCACAATTTTGCCAATGAACCTCCTATTCTAGCGTCATTGCCTGGTGGAGAAACTGTGCGAAAGCTTAAATTAGTTGCTATTCCAGCGCCGCCCCGTATACAGAGTGTTTCATCTAAGAATTTACACAATTTAAAAAAAAGAGGATTTCTGAGTTAGAATTTCCTTTTTTTTTGTCTTAGCATTGTCAGCGGACACGTTTTTGTACCTGCCAGGGGCAACCATAGTTGCCCCCGGCAGGTACAAAAACGTGTCCGGTTGGTTTTTCTGCTAACCTCGGACGCAGTCCATTGTCCGCCTATTGCGCTCTTACGCAGTCTATCTTCGGCAGAAAAATATTCCGGAGGCCACATGCGGTGCAAGGTGAAATAGTGCACAGGTGTTTTCTTTCGTTGGCTAGGCTTTTCTCCCATCAAAGCCTCACAACGAAAGTGTGGAACACAGTGTAGGAGCTGCTTACATTTCACTCGTCGATCGCAACTGAAGAACTTATTTCAGTGGCTGAGACGATGGATCGAGTGTAGGTAGAGTTCAAAATCACGCCCGAACCGAACACAACGCGCGACTCGGGGCAGCAGCCACCGAGAGTCTGGTCCTCATGTTTGAGAGGATGCTGAGAGGATCAGCATGCCTGAGTTTCTCCGAGCGAAGCGCTAGACTTACGTCGTCGGGAGCGGCGAGGGGGGCAGGTAAGGGGGAGGGTAGAGCACTTGAGGAGAGGCACAATACTTCTTTACGAGCGACTTCAGAGAAAAGGGGCAAGGATGAATCCCAAGTCTCACTCCGGCCGAAAACAGGCGCACCGAATTAACCGAGCGGAACGAAGGGCCATCAGCCGACAGCTGAGAAATGACCGCCACGCCCCACGGAGCCGCGACGTGTGCTTAGATCTGGCGCGAGAGTCCCGGGCCAACGCGCATCGCGAGGGCTGCTCAGTCAAAACTGTCACGCGCTCCCGGCGCTGAGAACAGAGGATCGAAAGTGAAGGGTAGACGGGGCTATTTTCGACCCCACAAGGACTATCGGCTGTGTTAAGTCATCACGGGAGGGAACCGTGGCAGTAACGATGGTAGGAGCGCAGATGCCTGTGAAGCTTCTTGAACGACAGCAGACTGAAAATGAAAGGCGTGCGAGCTGGTGACATGGCTGGAGAAAAGCGAGGCATATTGCGTAGAAGCTAGGTGGAGTGCTGACAGGAATCTTTCCGAGCTGTTTTTGGATATTACTTGACTGAGCAATGGTCGCCCTTGGTTACTCTAGCGGAAATAGGGCTACTTATTTGAGTGATCGAAACTTAGTGAACAGTGGTACAGCGTACATTCTTAACTGTACAGAACTCGGAAAAAAGCTTAATTAGTGACCTCTACAACTTTTCAAAACTGTCTACCACGCCAAACGGTCGCCTTTAATCTTGTATCTGTTCGACGCTGTCAGGTTTCCGCGCATGAATATGTATGTTCGAGGCATATAAGAGTTAGCAGCACTGCATTTTCTTTCACAGGCGTTGTTGCAGCATAGGGCTTGCTGTATTGTAAAAAAATTTTCTCTTTCTCCTTGTCTCTCCTCCTCCAAAGAACCAAGTGAACATCGGCAAAGAAGCTTACTAATTTATTTGGCAGCCGGTGAGATATAGCAGTGCGTCGAACGTACAATGCACACTCACCGTCAAAAGTAAATGGAAGGCGACTTAGTCAAAAAAAAAATTAATTTCTTTAAATGTAAAGCATAATGGTCCATGTTTCTTGGTGCACAGTGTAATTCGCACAATCACAATTAGGCTGCAGATGTGTATTCAAGGTTGCATGAATTGGGGGGGGGGGAGGCAATGATTAAATTTTTTCGTTAATATCGCCTTAAATTTACTTTTGACGGCACCTGTACACATAGGTCGCAACAAAAACGTAAATATTGATGTTATTTTGATTTTTTTTATGATTTCGCATAACGTGTTAACGAACTCTATGGCTACTAGGCGACTTTTTTCTGCATCGCGACATTCTTCATCGTACATTCTTCTTGTCGGGTTTCTGATTCAATTGTCTTGAAACTCAGAATACAAAGTGCGCCGTTTCAGTTGTTAAACTGGCAGGTTGGCCTGCTATTACTGTATTCATGACAAAAGAATCCAGGAAGATATGTAACCACGTAAATACTGTAATTAAAACTGTCGCATTCAGGCGCGTGCATGAATTCCGGCTTAACTACCTAATTACTTCAATATTTTAATTAATTGCCAAACTCGAACATAAAATTTCCATTGTTTTTACGCTGAGATATTATAACAGTTTATGCTATTTATTCACTGGTGACTTCTTCCCTCTCCCTTTCTTTACTTCATCTTCACGCTCAGGAGGTTTGGGCTCTCACATTCATTCATTAATTAATTCATTCATTATTGTTACTAATGTCACTAGCCTCAGCGTCACAATAGCGCCGCTATTGTTGATATAACTCTATCAGCTCCTCAGAGTGCATATAACAATGAAACAAAAATGAAGAAAAAGGGTCCCCGTAGTGCAGCGGCCGTGTTGCCAGTATTAGCCTTTTGAAGGCGAGAAACGCGAAAAGATCGGAGAGTTAGGCGAAATGCAAAGACGACAACACACTTTTCCCATCACAAATACCCCATGCGAGGCATCTCTATCGTAGGATCTCTGCCCTCTGTACAAGCGCCTTAGGCAGGAGCTTGGACGCATAGCTCAAACTGTTCTCCCCATGGCACGCAGGACAGGTGTGAAAAATGCATGGATCCGGAAGCGTTCGTCCTCCCTTCTTCTCCTGCCAAACTCCCACGACGCGGGTCACTCCGCCGAGGGCAAAACACCTTGCACTCTTCACTCTGGCGTGAATATCCCGGATCGCCGTCGGTATGCACGCGGAAACGCGGCCGAGCGAAAGCTGAGCCCACCGACGATTCCCTCCCGCCTGCGCGGCAACGCGGGAGCATCTTCTCATCACTGACAAGGCGCTCGATCGAGACAACGTGCGCGGTAAAAAGATGCCCGCAGCCCGGTATCCACAGTGCCGCAGAAGTGATGGATGTGTTTTGCGGGTCTTGGCTCCACGGCACCCACGCACAAAACACGCCCACGCCCCGCTGACTGAGCGTCTAGCGAGCGGATGCGTGCGGAGTGCGGGGATTGTTTGCCTTCGGCAAATTGCGCCGAAACTAATCTGGGGCCAAAAACAGAAACAGGGGTAAGCTGCTGCTTTCTGCCGCAGCTGATACAATATGACCCTCATTCCGGAGTCATGAAGTGTAAAGCAGGCGTGCTCAGAAAACATGCTTACAGCGTGCAACTCTGCGCATGCAGTATTTAAGCGGGAATGAAACCATAGAGTTTTTGGCGCTTGCGACTTCTAGCGGTGTCCTCAAGTGTCCCTTTCAAACCGCTCGCAACAAAATCTTCTCATGTTACTTCATTAATGCCTGCTCTGCACAATTTCAGGAAAAAAAGGTTGTTAATGATGACGTAACGCTGCCTAGTAGCTTATTTTGTGTCGCTGCATTTTTAAATGTGTGTCTTATTATTTCTGCTTTATTGCTTGTTGTGGCTGACCATTAGCCAAAATTTTGGCTTCTAGACATCAGGAATAATTTTCTAAAGCCAGTGCGGGTGTGAGACTTCTCATCTACTCGTAAAAGAAGGCAGAAGCTAAAACTTTCCGAAAGGCTCGCTCATCTCCATTCCTACTCAGAAAAAACTGGATTACTCGAACTTTAAATAATTCGGATAATAGACTCGCTCGTCGTACAGGTATATGGTCTTGCGGAGGAGGGGCAAACGAAAGACTTGCGTCGAGCCGACATACTAAAAAAAATATATACCTCAGAGGTAGCAGCTAGTTGTGGAAAAGGCCAAAGAAATCTCTGAAGCCTACACTGGCGATAACGTTAGTCTAAAAACGCATTATTTGGGAACTATTTTGAGCCTCGAAGAATACTGCGTTGACTACTTGCAATATGTTCTTCGCGCACAGAAAGCAGAAATGCAATTTAATGCACCACGAAGTGTCGCCTGCGCTCCCTATTTCTAGGCGCAGCGCGGTGCGTACAGACAGGCACAGACATCGTAATAGACACAGACATCGTAAAAAAGTGCTCAGACTTCTCGGATATTCCCTTAAGAAAAGAACGGTTGCTAAGACAAAAAGTCATGCCAATGGATCAGTAGTTGTTACTGACAAAGATTAATGAATACGACACGAGAACTTCTTCGCTCCCCTTCCTGCTATCTTATTCCATGTATCCTGCGCTACTGCCTTCATTCATGCATGAATGCGGAGCAGTCTTCTATCCAGCGGCATGAAGAAAAATTGCCTACGAGTAAAGAATAAGGAAGAGGCAAATTTCATTAGCCATGAGGCTGAAAAAATTAATGCACAAATGGGAAGGTCCTCGGATCGAACCACATGCGACACTGCTTACTAGCGGACTGTTATGTCTATGAAGCCAAAGCGATGCCTTCCTGTCTTGTGTGCCGTAAGGTTCAGCGTGTTGCCAACGTTAAATTGGATGCAGGAGCTGTATATTCTACCCTCACTCCTTGTTCAGTGAGAATACCGTGGCTTGGTGTAGTGCTATGGATTGTTGTTAAGAGCGAGTGATCACCATGTCGAGAGCGATCCTCCCGTCGCCCTGCATCTAACTTTCGCGCTTGCCATCCGTTATTAAAGGGATGGAAATATAAGCAAAAAATACTTCTCTTATTTAGCGCGCCCTAATTACTTAATCAAAACAAATGGGCGACAGACGTTCTGTCCCCGAGTCGAGAGATAATGCGGTCGTAAACCACATGTGTGTCAGCGCCTGTGTTTCTTTTTTTCTTTGTCAGGCTTTTCTGCTCTGTGCAACGCATTCGTTCCTGCCTCACCCCCATGTGAGGTCAAGCACTTCCCCTAATCACAATGGAGCGTCAGTCAACTCATCGAATGCAGTTTCAACGGCGCCATCACCGTTGAAATCCTTCCTGGCGAAAGCGAAGCCGAAATGCCGAACCGAAGACGGAGAACGCGATCGAACTCCGAACGCAAGCACAAGCTTGATAACATTGGGAGAGCGCGTGAGCTGGAGAAGACGAGGCCGTCGAATTAAGCTGTTTGGGAGCAGAAAACGCGATGAAAAGCCTTACGTCACGCAAGCACATCCGGCACTTTCGATATGGGAAAAGCTGAGATTTTCTGCAGAGGCACCTGTCTACAACGCCAGCCAAGTGCCCTTCGGGTGGCCCAACCTCTGGCAGTGGCCTTCCCGGGACGTGGTGGACCAGGCGGTCGACGATGAGAGACACCGGCGCCTGTTTCAGGTATGGGCCGCAGACTCAGCATCGTTGTAAACGTAACTATATATTTGCGAATGATAATGCGATGCGTAAGATATTGCTATTGCAAGGATAAGTTTATGGTGTTTGCTACAGCACGAGATTGCATCCGGCAGAAAGTGTGGAATAATGAAAAAAGTGTTCAGTATGAGTTGACCTTTCGAGTGTCGCAAAAACTGTGCACGTGTTCTGCGAACAAAGTTGCTGCGTTCGAAAATTTGCTGTTGCGACAACCTAGGCACACTTCTAGCCAAAGGAGCAGACGGAAAATATATTGAAGGTTAGCTTCCGCGCCTGCACCCTGTGTGTTAGCTGGAGTTTGAATATTGAAACTGGAGGAAAAGTGCTGCGCTTTCTTGATCTCTGCGAGAAGACAGGGCTCATAGAATATTCATGCATTTGCTTTGTACAGTGTTTATTTTCCCTTTACGGCAAAAGCCACCGAAATGCAAAGCATGATGCCTGCGGTCTGAAACTAAAGCTAACAACACACTTTCCCCGGCTAGTACTCATTTCATAGTCAAGTTGGAGACGGCCCGGCTGGGCACCGATAATGGTTTTTCGGAATAAATTCGCCTCGGGGAGAAACACGTGCCCAAGAAAGTTGGTTCATCGACATGGGTTTCAGAGTTTTTGTTAATCGGACGCGTGTGAACCATCAATTTTGTGTCTTAGGAAAGTTCTTCGTCTTGTTTTACCATACAGAAAGCTTAAGGAGAACACATACCCTGAAATTCTGGACAAGCGCACTTTTTAACGAAAAGTATGAATGCAATCTTTTCGCATATCACGCATAGCAGTCCAAATATCCGCTGATCCCTCTTCTGGACGCTTTTAGTTTTCTGCTATTTACTGTAAAAAAAAAACACCCCATAAGTTTTCTATGGCAGTCTTAAAAACTCTACTTGAGCGCAGGACAAACATTAGAAGCAAAATTTTACTATGCATCGGAAGTTTAGACCATTCCCATCAATATGTCCACAAAAGTACCTCGCAATATTCCACAGTGGTCTCACAATATTCAAAAATGAACCTCATTGGTTTCGTATGGCAGTCCGAGCTATTCGGTGCGAGCGCAGGACGAACTTTAAAAATTAGGTTTTGCTCCGCATAGAAATGTTAGACCATTCCGATGAATACATTCATAACCGTGCCTTAGAAAAGTCCACAGCTTCCTCGCAATTAAAAGCTATGTCTGAAATGCTGGACTTGCGAAGTGCAATTACCCTCACCGCTCTATCTTGAACACTGGAATGAAATAAGCATACCAAGTAGCCCATCCTCAAAGAAGCACGCCTGAGCGTTGCCCTTAGCGCACCAGAGGACATTCTCTGCTATGCCAGTGGCAACGTTTTATATGAACTTAGCCGTGCCTTTTGTAATAATAACAGGAGTTTTCGACAGTACTTTGTACACCTGCCACACGTAAAGAAGTAAACTTTTGATTATATAGATTTCTGGCTTTATGAGCTCAGAAGAACTTTTTGCACAAGCAATGTTCTGATAACAGGCAAATTGCCCCAACGGACCCGAAATTCTCATTTTTTCTGTGCGCCGAACCTGTCACAGCGCTCGATACCGACCGATTTAATTTCTAGCTTCATGGGCAATAACTGAAATGCGGAGCGAAGAAATTGTGTTGGGCTTTTGAAGGGAAAGAACAGGTGAAGGCGAAAAAGAAGAAAACTTTATTAACCGTTCGTCGCTCATGGAGTGCATAAATTGCCAGGTTATTTTAGGATGATCAATTTTCTAAATCGACATTTTCCCGGTCAAGTTGTCGGGTGACCTTCTTAAGGTGAATGACTGTTGCTTCTCCAGCATGTCCACGATAGTAAACATTAGAAATATTTGGCTCCATCCAATTCTTTTTTATGATTTATTCTCTAAGCATGCAATCTTTGTGGTTAGGCTATATAATGCGTAAACAGCGCTTTCGCAGTGAGCTATTCCGTCATCATGTGCTCCGTCTTTATTTCTGGGAATGGTTTTGCGTTGCTAGCGACAGTTAACAAAACTATTAACAAATTCAACAAAACAAGAAAAAACACTGAAAACCTTCTGACGGTCCAGCAGTAGCACAAGCAACAATCATCTCTTCTAAATCACGTTTTGTGCTTAACCTGCACGTAGAAAGCAATCAGCTTTTATATTGTCATTTGTCATGTCGCTACCGGGACCGCCATCTGCTTTGGCATCAGGAGCCGGCTTTTATGATTGCTCTGTTTATTTAGTGACAAAAAGTGATTATTGTGTTCAGATTCAACGACATTTTAACCGTTATATGGCCCTCTTTAGTCATACCTGGCCGTTGTGGTATGGGATTTTGTCAGTTGTTGAGTTTTTTTGATGAAAAAAAAGAGCCTACCTTTGTCAGGTACCAGCAAGTAGTAAGTAAGTGCCATTTCAGTTACAGCCAGTTACAGCCATTTTTCTTGCAGCCCATTGATGTCTTCATAGTGAAGTCTCTGTCTGAAGAACAGCCACGAATTTGCAGTCTGCTCTTCTATTCTTCAGGCATACAGTAAAACGATGACAGGGGTAGAGCACAAAGTTCGACGTTAACATGTAATGTTGCTAAACAATGAAGCGCATTCGTTTCCGAAAGAAATATTCGTGTCTTCTCGAAATCAGCTCTTTCGTAGTGTGGTTTCGTTGAATATGCTTTTCTGCCTGGGCATGCGGAAAGTGTACTCTGCTGCATCTGTCCATGAAAATTGAGAACTGCTCGGAGAAAAATGCAGCCCACACACGAGTAGGGATGTCGAAAGCGGGGCCTACAAGGGCAAGTTAAGCAGGAACGGAAGAACGGCGCTGTGTGCCACTCGGATGCAGTTTCCAGCATGTATACTGTAGCAGTTATGTGTCCCCATTTTCAACTTTGGAATGATTCAGAATAGAATAGGCCGGTACAAGGGCCAAAGGTTAGAATACAACTAAAAGGTGAAGTCTGGGAAGAGAAAAAAATTGCACACACAAAAAGATTCTGCGAGAATCATGTAAATGCAAGGTCTGTATCTAAATGACTGGCTGCTACCTAAAGATAACCGTAGGAGGGCGGGCTGTGCACCCAAGATACCACAGCCCAATTGCGAATGCACTGCTCACAAGTAAAAAATAGTGCTCGGTAAAAGGGGGACAATATTGTCAAAAAAGTTATAATTAAAGAAATTATTACACCGTACCCATTTCTACATGGAATTATATTTTCATTCTCTGCTACACAACCATGTGTGTACCACAAGATCAAACGCGAGCAAGAAGGGTATGGGAGAACCTCCGACATAGCAGACCAAATCTTCCTTCCCAATTTGTTTCTATCTTGTTACACAGTTGGCTCGCTCATATCGTTAACTACATAGCCATGTACTGAAAAAATCTGGCGGAATGGTCGGCCGTGCAAGAAAATACCGCCCTCTCAAAAAAGTGGTGGTCTGTGCCTTCTCTGTCTCTTCTCTTGATTTTTATTCTTTTCTGATGATCTCTTAAGTGCTTACCAATATCACCAAAAAACCCAAACCGCATTTCATAAAGTTTTCTCCTTGCGGTTGTCCCTTTTATGCTCACTATATTGCAACCTATCTTTTCAACGTGTATTATGAGCGAGAGTCGATCTTTTTCCTTTAATTTATGCGCCTGATACTAGCTTCCATCGAGGCCAACACCACCATTTAAGGTAAACTACCCTTTATTCAGAACAGCAGCCACAGTGGCTCACTGGTTTCATGATGCTCGACTGCAGACCCGAATGGCGCGGGCTGGATCCCGGCCGCGGCAGTGGCATTTTGATGGAGGCGAAATGATAGAGACCAGTCTACTGTGCATTGGCAGTCCATGTTAACCCCAGGTGGTCGAAATTATCCGGAGCCCTTCACTACGGCGTCCCTGATAGCTCGAGTAGTTCTGGGATGTTACAACCTATATATTGGAAGATACTAGAAGATATCAATAACGATTGCGCAGCTACCATAGTCCTTCATGAAGTTAGCAATAAAATTCCAGTAAGGAAAGGTGTCAGGCAGGAAGACATGATCTCGCCTATGCTATTCACCGCCTGTTTACAGGAGGTATTCCGGGGCCTGAAATGGGAACAGTTGGGGATAAGAGTTAATGGAGAATACCTATGTAAATTGCGTTTCGCTGATGATATTGCCTTGCTAAGTCACTCACGACAGGAACTGCAACGCATGATCAATGATTCAGACAGGCAGAGCAGAACGGTCGGGCTGAAACTTAACTTGCAGAAAAGCAAAGTAATTTTCAACAGTCTAGCCAGGGAATACAGTTCGCAATTGGTAGCGAGGTGCTAAAAGTAGTAAGAGAATATGTCTACTTAGGGCAGGTAGTGACCGCTGATCCGGATCATGAGAGGGAAATAGTTAGAAGAATAAGAATGGGATGGAGCGCATTTGGCAGGTTCTCTCAGATCATGAATGGCAGTTTGCCAATATCCTTCAAAAGAAAAGTCTACAACAGCTGTATCTTACCGGTACTCACCTATGGGGTAGAAACGTGGAGGCTAACAAAAAGGGTTCAACTTAAGCTAAGGATAGGTGTAACGTTAAGAGATCGGAAGCGGGTGGAGTGGCTGAGGGAACAAACGCGGGTTAGTGACATCCTAGTCGAAATCAAGAGGAAGAAATGGGCTTGGGCAGGGCTTGTAATGCGAATGCAAGATAACCGGTGGTCTTTAAGGGTAACGGAGTGGATTCCAAGAGAAGGCAAACGTAGCAGGGGGCGGCAGAAAGTTAGGTGGGCGGATGAGATTAAGAAGTTTGCGGGGATACGGTGGCCGCAACTGGCAAATGACAGGGTTAATTGGAGACACATGGGAGAGGCCATTGCTCTGCAGTGGGCGTAGTCAGGCTGATGATGATGGCACCCTATAAAACAAACTTATTCAGAAGACGCCATTTTTCGGCAAACAGGTCCGCGCGTGAAACTGTGGTCTGGATACAAAATGTCCAAAGTTCTAACTAAAATCAAAGTTCGAAGCCCGACTGAGTGAATGACTCTGCGGCATACCTAGTCGGCATCGTGGAACTGCACAATTGTACAAATAATAGGAAAAGACACCAGTATGTTTCTGTTGAAAACTTTATTGCTCATCTTTATGCTTTTGATTCACTCGCTGAAACATGGTTTGTCGCGTCGGTATCTTTTCGCTGTCCCTTGTCTTTTTTTTTGAGCCCTAGTACCCATGTTTCAGCCAGTGAACCAAAGCACCAACTAGCCCGTCTTTCTTCGTTGATTTATGCTTCCCTGGGCGACATATAGTAAGCGTTCATTGGTTCTTATCATTCAAAAAAAGTACTCTTACACAACCGCACTGTGGTTATACACTTTGTACTTTGCTTTGAATCACATGTTTCGATTGCAAACTTGATTTTCAGGAAAAGATCACTGTTTGGGTTTGCTTAATTTTTGCCGGCAGTCTCTCCCTGGAGTTCTTAACATGCACTCGCACCGACAGCACACGGACGTCTTGTGGATTTCGATGGAGGCGGAACGCACGAGACGTCCGTGTGCTGAGCGATGTCAGTGCATGTTTAAAGTCCCCCCCCCCCCCCCCCCCCCCGCACACTCTCCGAAAAGGCCTGCCTCCCTTTTGATCTCCGTTGTACATTGTTTCTGTGTAAATGAAGGCAGACAACGATTACCAAGCTTTCATTAGTCAAGCTAGGTCTACGAATAGTTGGGCGCGCACAATCTCTAGCCCTCAAGCTACCTCAGAGACTGCATTTTACATGCAAGTGCAGCCGCTAACAATGAACAAAGGCTAATTATTGCGGACAAAGGGTTGTGTAGTCGAAAACGAGTCAAGATCAGAAAGAAGCAAAAAGCTCGGGCAGGCAACATGGTGGCCACAATGGCCTACATCCTGTACTCAAAAATACAGTGCATATATGAATAGCACGCTACACACTCTGCTCTGGTACAGCTCTGGTTTAGTACAGCTCTGCTTTGGTACTAAACAACCACTGACCAGGATGAGGGCATGCATCCACGTATACACTCTTCGAGTGTAAGACGCACCCCAGAAAAAAAAAAGGATAGCCGCGAATTGTTTTCATGTGCACTATGTAAGCGCGGCGACTGGACCTCGTCCGATGAGCGCATGCCCTTTTCCACATATACGGTGCGCACAGCACAGAGAGTAAGGAGTCTAGTCCATGCTGAAGTGACTGGTTCCAGGCTACTTGTCAATTACTCGAGGCGGGCGTGCGTCATTATGGTGGGCAGTCTGTCTGGTCGTTGCACATCCACAGAATAATACAAAGGTCCTGGGCACGGCGTGTACAATCTGTTCAAAATCGTTTCCAGAATCATCTTCATGTAGTCGAAGTGCTGCAGTTCAGGCCACTGGTCAGTGGAGATCAGTGGCTCTGGCTGCACGTGGCCGATTTTCGTAGCACGAGTGTCTCAGTGGCGTCCACAGCGGGGGAAAATTAGTTTAAGGAGTATTTTATGGCAAGTTCTACAGTTATTCTCGTTCTAAATGTCTCAGCAATCGACATATCAGCGTTCCGTCACCGTCTACGCAGGAATCGTTTCGTATGAGTCTTGGTAGCGTCACAGAGACAAGTGTTCGCTGTGAACGACGACTTCTTTCCGAAAACCCAGGAGTAGTAGAGGAAGAGGGACCGTTTTTAAAGAGTGATTGAAGGGAAGGTTGTAGAACAGGAAAACATGATACCTCGAGAACAGACGTCATTCTTGCGAGGGCATTTTGACGGCTGGAAGATGACATCAGTATTTTAGTTAAAGCATACTCTTCTAGATATAACCACATGTGCAAGACTTGTTGATTTTTATAATGCTTAAAAACATCCCGCTTTTTGATGCACCGTAGTAAGTACCTGTTCTATCAGCCAGAGTGTCCCTGCCGCTCAAACTCAAATATGCTTGCTCAAGATGACAGGAATTTCCGCTAAAGCTAGTTAGTTTCTTTTTTGCAAATATGTTACAGAAGTAAGTATTGCTATTAACTATGAGTTGGGAAAACGAGACATAGTACCAGAATTCCGAACCAGGTTGTGATCTATCGGCAAATGCCTCCGGAGACCAACAGTTCACATGAAAACCAAAAATCGGCTCTTCTACGTTCAAGTAAAACTTTCAGGTAAAACTTTGTCTGTTGTCTATAAAACTCTGTATATGTCGTGTGTGTTTCTTTGTTGTCCCGTCTTCTTCGCGCAAGCACGTACCCGTTCCTTCTACGTGTACCCTTGACCTCGTTTCACAAGCGCATCACTGATTATGAGACTCAATTATGACTCATTTAAGCACATGGAAGCCCGGGGATCACTGCATGCGCCAATTAACAAGCTGCGGGATGATGCACATCCAAGTTTTTGGGCGCCGTCAACTTGTTCCTTGTTGGCATACCCAGTTCTCATTGTGTTAAGCCAACGTGATGCCGTGATATATACAGGGTGTCCCAGCTAACTTGGACCAAGATTTATAAAATAACTAAGCGTTCTTCAGAACTAAAATCGCGTGGACGTTGTTAAGGTTTATTTAAAGTTACAGTACCATTTTTTCGCTCCTCCTCCTATTTGAATAATTAGTCGAGATAAATGAATTATTTTTTTAAATATAGCTTGAAGCGTTCCGGCATCAATAGGAAAGTTGTGGAGCTCCAAAAATATCGTCCAACCCAGGCGCTTCCAACGCGATAGACTTAGCGTGGCCGTTTTTATTTGGGAAAAACGAAAGCCCGCGGAGTTTAAAAAATACCACGTGACAGCGCGCTCCGTGCGCCCGGATGCGCCGCGATTACAGCGCTCTCATCCGTGCTTTGTAAGAAACATCACCCGCTTCGGGCCTTTCGTGCTGCCCAAGACAGCGCTTCGCGAGGCGCTTGGTTCCAAGATAAGCGCCAGTGAGTACGGGCGGGAGTTTAAAGAAAGCGCGGCTCCTGTTTTTCAGCGTAATTCACACGACGTTATCAGGCTTGTTATATGCGTCTTTGCTTGTTGGGATCTAGTTCCCAAATTCAAACTCATGAGACTGTCATCGTTCCTCCGCATGCATTCTGCTAACGTGAGTGTGCAGTTATTGCCGCAGAAACGGGAGCCGCGCTTTCAGCTCCCGCCCGTACCCACTGGCGGTTATCTTGGAACCAAGCACATCGCGAAGCCCTGTCTGGAGCACGAATGGCCAGAAGCGGGTGATGTTTCTTACAAAGCACGGATGAGAGCGCCATAATCGCGGCGCATCCGGGCGCACGGAGCGCGCTGTCACGTGGTATTTTTTAAACTCCGCGGGCTTTCGTTTTTCCCGAATAAAAACGGCCACCCTAAGTCTATCTCGTTGGAAGTGCCTGGGTTGGACGATATTTGTGGAGCTCCACAACTTTCCTATTGATGCCGGAACGCTTCAAGCTATATTAAAAAGTTAATTTATTTATCTCGACTAATTATTCAAATAGGAGGATCGAAAAAATGCTACTGTAACTTTAGGTAAACGTCAACAACATCCACGTGATTTCAATTCTGAAGAATGCTTAGTTTTTTTATAAACCTTGGTCCAAGTTAGCTGGGACACCCTGTATATACAGGGTCTCTTCTGAAAGTAGTATGACTGGTTTTTTCCTGGGCGAACGGGCGGAAAAGAGGTGGTCTGCGCGTGCAGGATCGTTGAAGGGGGATATTGGGAATGCTGGGGAAAATCGGCAGTCGGCTCTCGGCCGTTGAAGAGAGGAGATCGCTTGTACTGTGAACCCCTGTCGAAACGTCTCGTCACGCAGAATCATCGAGCGTTTACTGCATCAGCGATACACGATCAAATTTTGAGTAAGTCTTGGTAAAATGGGCAAATAGACTCACAAAATGATTAAGGAGGCCTACGGTGACGCTTCCATGGGTAGATCAGATGTTTTTTGAGTGGCACAAGCTGTTCCGAGAAGGTAAGGAAAGAGTGGAAGAAGACGACCGCTCCAGACGCCCTTCGACCAGCAAGACCAACGAAAATGTGTAGCGAGTGAAACATTTACTTAACAGTGATCGTAGAATGAGTATCAGAATGATTGCTGATGACTTGAGCAATCCTCAAACCCAAGTTTTTGAGATCGTGACAGAAAACTTATCCATGAGGGAAGCGTGCGCGAAGTTGGTGCCGGGAGTGTTGTCAGAGGAGGAAAAAGCCGACCGGGGGAATTTCTTAATCATGTGAATGAGGACCCCGATTTTTTGGCCAGCACAAGGCGGCAACGCTGCCTCAGCCCTCCTACAGTCTCGACTTGGCCCCGGCAGACTTTTTTCTATTCCCGAGAATAAAATCGACGCTCAAGGGGAAACATTACGGATCGGTAGAGGTGGTTCAACAGGCCGTGACGAGGGAGTTAAACAGCACTCCGGTCAATGCGTTCCTGGAGGCGTACGAAAACTGTGAAACTCATTGGCAGCAGCGTGTGGGTGCGGAAGGGTGCTACCTTGAAAAATTGTAATCGTCTGTACTATTCTCTTGAATAAATTTTGTTTAAAAAAATGAGTCCTACTACTTTCAGAACAGACCATGTATATGTATATATACAGGCTGTTTCACCTAAGACTTTCTGCAATTTTTAAAAATAAGCTATTTGAATTAGATGCGTGCTTTTTCTGGCATAGCATTGTCAGTGGTGTAGCACATCATAATGCAGCTAAGACGTGCTAACTAGCAGGCTCGTTAACCAATATTTAATAGTTAACTTTTAAACTATTACCGTTGGGCTCCTTAATTAGTGAGAGGCATGCAGCCTACCGTAAGCAATGTCCATATCCGTTTTTAGAATTTCGGGAACGCGATTATCCTCGGCGCTGTGGCCCAACAAATTTCGCCTACATCGCGCCAAAATACATGCGGTTTGAGAAGCTTGTAGGCAAAGCAACCTCTCCAGTGAACCTAACTCGTCGAAATAGCCAAAATTTGTTGGGCCACAGCGCCGAGGATAATCGCGTTCTCGAAATTCTAAAAACGGATATGGACATTACTTACGGTGGGCTACATGCCTCTCAATAATTAAGGAGCCCAACGGTAATAGTTTAAAATTTAACTATTAAATATTGGTTAAAAAGCCTGCTAGTTAGCACGTCTTAGCAGCATTATGATGTACTACACCACTGACAATGCTATGCCAGAAAAAGCGCGCATCTAATTCAAATAGCTTATTCTTAAAAATTGCAGAAAGTCTTAGGTGAAACACCCTGTATATTGCCGCGTCTGCAACAATAGCCGCTCGGCGGCTGTTCGGCACGCAGCTCGTGCGCCCCGCTGTTCGCTGCTGAAGAAGACGAAACTGGACGTTCCCTCCTGGCCGTCGCGGTGTGCGTTCGCATCTTCTCGGTGTTGGCGTTCCTCTGCCGTCTAGACGCGGCGCTACCTGTACCAACTGCTACGTGACACTGGTGGAGGTGCTGGGTGTGGGACGTCGAGCCCGCAAAGAGGCGACCGCCATTGAGCGGGCCTTGCATCAGCGCTGCCGCCGAAATGTCTCCTTGTGCGGTGAGCCAAGCGCCAGTGCGGATTCCTTGAGCGTGTCCAGCGACAATTCGTCGCTGCGTGAGCTCATACGCGCGGTGGTCCGTGAAGAGTTGCAGAAATTGACCCTTGCCTCACCTGATCCGACGGCTGCGGCTCTTACCGAGGTTGTGCGCGGCGAGATTCGGCAAGCATTTTCACCGCCTCCCCCAGTCATGCCGGAGCCACGCCCCATGAGCTACGCCGCGGCTCTCCGCTCCGAGTTGCCACCTGTGCAACGCTTGCCGTACCACCCGCCGCCGCCAACCGCTCCGCCACCGTCATTCTACCAGCGGCCTGAGCGAGGACCTGCCATGCGTCCACCAGCCCGGAAGGCGGCTGTTTGGCGCACTTCTGACCAGCAGCCACTCTGTTACCATTGCGGGGAAGCCGGCCACCTGTATCGCCGTTGCCCCTACCGTGAAATAGGCCTCCGGGGTTTCCCACGTGACGCTCCCTGTCCCCGTTTCGGTGACCGACCCCACGAAATAGAGGAGTACCTTTCTGCCCATGACACTACCTAAACCCGCCGACCCCGATCTCCGTCTCCCGCACGCATCACGTTGCCCAGCCGCCAGGCTTTCTCAGATGGACGGCGGGGCCGGTCTCCAAGCCCGCGCCGGGGAAACTGAAAGCGGCAACCTCAGGGGGGAAGGTTGCTGACAGCGGATATAACGAAGACCCCAGAACGCCGCCGGAGCGCGATGCCGAGATCCTGATGCCGCCGCAGCCCGATTCTGTGACGCCGAGTTTCCCTGACACCGATGCAGTTAGCGCCGACCTCCGCATTCACGTTGACGGGCACCCAGTGACTCCTTTAGTTGATACAGGCGCGGACTTTTCGATAATAAGCAAGCAGCTCGCGGATCGCCTCAGCAAGTTAAAGACAGAATGGGATGGACCTCAAATTCGTACTGCTGGCGGTCACCTCATGACGCCTGTCGGAAGATGCACTGCTCGAGTCACCATTGCCAATTCTGCTTTTGTTGGCACTTTTGTTGTTCTGCCGCACTGCTGCAAAGACCTGATCCTCGGAATGGACTTCTTGCGCGAGCACGGTGCCATCATAAACCTTCCTGGTCGCCTGGTAACATTTTCGACCCCTGGAACGATTTCAGCCGACACCGAACCACGCAGAGCGGCCCTGCGCATAATCGACGCCGATGTGACCGTGCCTCCGCGATCATGTGCCCTCGTTACCGTCATTTGTGACGACCGGTGCAGTGCTGACGGCGAAGCAGAACAGAACACTGCGCTTGTGCTCTCTCATGGGGTCTGCATCGCGAGGGGTATCGTCACGCTACGGAACGGCCTGGCAGATGTCCTTCTAACGAATTTCGGGACCGAACGGCAACACATCGCCAAGGGCACTGCGGTCGCATACTTCGAGGGTATCGCCGAAACTCACGACTGCCTTGCCCTCCAGAGGGAAACGTCCACTTGTTGCACACCTCAGTTGATCCTCGACGTGAACCCAGGCTTACCCCCAACCGATAGGGAAAGTCTAGTCGGCCTTCTGCATCAGTTCCAAGACTGTTTTTCGTCTACGTTGTCAGTCAAACAGACGCGTCTCGCTAAGCACCACATCATTACAGACTACAGTACCGGACCAATTCGACAAAACCCATACCGTGTCTCATTGCGGGAGCGTGAAGTCATAGCTGAACAAGTCCAAGAGATGCTGCGGGATGGTGTTATTCAGCCATCGGGGAGCCCGTGGGCTTCGCCTGTGGTTTTGGTTAAGAAGAAGGATGGTAGTCTGCGATTTTGCGTTGACTACCGGAAGCTTAACCAGGCTACCAAGAAAGACGTCTACCCTTTGCCACGCATTGACGACTCTCTTGACCGGCTGCGGCACGCGCGCTACTTTTCTTCGCTGGACTTAAAAAGTGGTAACTGGCAGATTGAAGTTGACGAGCGGGATCGCGAGAAGACAGCCTTCGTGACACCGGATGACCTTTATGAGTTCAAAGTCCTTCCTTTCGGTTTGTGTTCGGCTCCGGCAACATTTCAGAGAATGATGGACGCTGTTTTGTCGGGCCTGAAATGGCAGACGTGCTTGGTATACCTGGACGACGTTGTTGTATTTTCGCCAAAGTTCGAAGAACACCCCCAGCGCCTCTTGACCGTGCTACAGGCTATAAGATCTGCCGGCCTGACGTTGAAGCCCGAGAAATGCCACTTTGGTTATGAGGAGCTCCTTTTCCTGGGCCATGTCGTCAGCCATCGTGGAGTCCGGCCGGATCCTGCTAAAACGGCTGCCGTCGCCAACTTTCCCACTCCTTCGGACAAGAAAACGGTCCGGCGTTTTTTGGGCCTTTGCCCGTATTACCAGCGGTTCATTGCCAACTTTTCCCGACTTGCTGCACCGTTGACGCATCTTACAAGAGAGGACGTCCCATTCGCGTGGACAGAACAGCAACAGCAGGCATTTGATGAATTACGGCGACGCTTGCAAACCACGCCTGTCCTCGGTCATTTCGATTCTCGTGCGGAGACTCTGGTCCACACAGATGCCAGCAACGTGGGCCTCGGTGCTGTACTCGTCCAGTGGCAGGACGGCGCTGAGCGCGTGATAGCATACGCCAGCCGCACTCTGTCTCGTGATGAATCTAATTATTCCACGACCGAAAAAGAATGCCTTGCCGTGGTATGGGCTGTGACGAAATTTTAGACCCTACCTGTACGGCCGACGTTTTCAAGTCGTAACCGACCACCACTCTCTCTGCTGGTTGACGAACTTACGGGATCCCTCTGGCCGCCTTGCGCGTTGGAGCTTACGTCTTCAGGAGTTCGACATGTCCATCGTGTATAAATCAGGGCGCCAGCACAACGGTGCCGACTGCTTGTCCAGATATCCAGTCGAAGCTGCGCGCGACGACGAAGAACCGGACTTCCCTCTCATCGCAGCCGTAGACGCAGCGACTATTTCCAGTCAGCAACGTGAGGACCCGGCGTTGAAACCTCTCATCGACTTTTTGGAAGCACGTACCACGGAGGTTCCTCCGCCCTTCGCAAGAACCCAGTCCTCCTTTTGTCTGCGCAACAACGTGCTGTACAAAGCCAACTTTCTCCGACCGGAAGCGACTACCTCCTCGTCGTCCCAGCGAAACTCCGTGAAGAAATCTTGCAGGCGTGTCATGGCGAGCCCACCGCCGGTCACCTCGGCTACGCCCGCACTCTGGCTTGGATCAAAAAGAGCTATTACTTGCCTAAGCTTGCGGCGACTGTACGACGCTACGTGCGCACATGCCGTAATTGTCAACGACGAAAAATACCACCTCTCAAGCCAGCTGGACTTTTACATCCCGTTCAAGTGCCAAGACTTCCGTTTGAGCAAGTTGGCATGGACCTTCTCGGCCCTTTTCCAACTTCATCTTCGGGAAACCGGTGGATTATAGTCCCCACTGATTACCTTACACGCTACGCTGAAACCAAGGCCCTCCAGCGCGGCACAGCAGCCGAGGCTGCGAAATTTTTTGTGGAATGCATCGTCCTCCGGCATGGCGCTCCAGCACTAATTATCACAGATAGAGGCACCGCTTTCACTGCCAAACTCTTGGAATCCCTCATGCGGCTAAGTGTCACTACTCACAGGAAAACAACCGCCTACCATCCCCAGACGAATGGCCTGACCGAGCTCCTCAACAAAACTCTCGTCGTCATGCTGTCCATGTATGTTGACGTTGAGCATCGATCTTGGGACGATATCCTGCCATATATTACTTTCGCGTATAACACAGCTCAACAGGAAACCACGCGGAGCACGCCCTTCTATCTATTGTACGGCCGCGAAGTGTCGACAATGTTGGAATCAATGCTGCCCCATGATGGCCGCGACCCCGACGTTGGAGCCGAGGAGTTCACGCTTCGCGCAGAAGAAGCTCGACAACTTGCAAGAGTGCGCATCCTGAACCAACAAGACCGTGACGCCCGACGTTACAACCGCCGCCACAGACTGATGACGTTCGCCCTGGACGACAAAGTGTGGGTATGGACACCCATTCGACGCCGTGGTCTTTCCGAAAAACTGCTCAAGCAGTCTTTCGGCCCCTACCGAGTTCTCCGTCGGCTAAGCGACGTAACCTATGAAGTTCTTCCGGATGGGGCTTCCCGGACTACTCGCCGTCAGCAGAGACCAGAGATTGTTCATGTGGTGCGGATGAAGCCCTATTTTTCGCGAGACATTTAGTAACTAAGTGCTGCGCGTTATTCTGTTGTTTTTTTTCTTTCTCCCTATTTTCTTTTTAAAGCATCGGACCGATGCTCTTTCCGAGAGGGAGGGTAATGCCGCGTCTGCAAGAATAGCCGCTCGGCGGCTGTTCGGCACGCAGCTCGTGCGCCCCGCTGTTCGCTGCTGAAGAAGACGAAACTGGACGTTCCATCCTGGCCGTCGCAGTGTGCGTTCGCATCTTCTCGGTGTTGGCGTTCCTCTGCCGTCTAGACGCGGCGCTACCTGTACCAACTGCTACGTGCCAATATATGTATATATATACGAGGTCTGTTAGAAAAGTATCCGACCTTAGGCCGTTGAAAAAAAACTTGCATAACTGGAGCGTTGCAAACCTAGTCATCTTTAAAGTAGTCTACTTGGGACTCCACACACTTCTCCCAGCGGTGCTGCCATTGTGGGAAGTATTCCGAAAAGGCCCTTTTCGGAATGGAGTTTAGCTCAGCTGTCGTTGCAGCCATAATGTTCTTCCTTGTCTGAAATCGCGCTCCTTTCAATGGCATTTTGATTTTGGGAACCAGCCAGAAATCGCAGGGGCCATATCAGGACAGTATTGAGTCTGTTGAACTACAGGAGTCTGGTTTTTCACCAAAAAATCTGATTCGAGTGCGAGGAATGTGCAGGAGCATTGGCGCGATGGGTGCGCCAATTTCCTGTTGACCTCAGCTCCGGGTTCTTGCGCCGCACAGCATCACGTAGGCAACGGAGGACATCCCTGTAGTACTCTTTGGTCATTGTTTGACCCTGTAGAGTGCGTACTCGTGGTCTGCCACACAGATGGTGTCAAAGAAAGCAGTCAGCATCACTTTCACATTGCTGCGCAATTGGCGGGCCTTCTTAAGTCTTGGTGACGTGGAATGCTTCCACTCTGACGACTGGGATCTGGTTTCCGGGTCGTACCTGTACACGCAAGACTCGTCACTAGTGTTTATGATGTTGATGAAGTCGGGGTCACTGTTTGCGGAATCCAGCATGTCCTGTGAGACTTCAACACGAAGCTGCTTTTGCTCCACCGTGAGCAGCTTCGGCACGAATTTCGTCGCAACTCTCGCCATGGCCAAATCTTCGGTGATAATGGAATGTGCGGAGAAATTGCTCATGTCCACCTCTTCCTCAATTTCTCGGATAGGCACGCGACAGTCCCGCATCACCATAGCGTTCAGTTCGGCAATGACCTGGTCATTTTGGCATGTTGATGGCCGATTGGAGCGTGGCTCGTTCTCCACCGATGTGCGGCCATCTTTAAAACAATTGTAACACTGCTTAAACTGTGTGCTGCTGATAGCATCTTCACCGAAAGCCGTCTGAATATTTCGAATGGTTTCCACTCGGCTGTCGCCAAGTTTATGGCAAAATTTGTTGCAGTAGCGCTGCTCCTTTCACTCCGCCATTTTCCTTGCAATAAAAAACCGACGAGAGCACTGCACACTGCCTTAGAGCACTGCACGGGCCTCAATCTGAGGCCCGAGCCCGGCCCGGGCCCGAGACCTGGAGCCCGAGCCCGGCCCAGGCCCGCGGCTTCAAGCCCGGGCCCGGCCCGGGCCCGCTAAATTATCGCTCTAGCGAGCCCGGCCCGGCCCGTGAATCCCGGAGTGAAGCCCAGCCCGGGCCCGGCCCACTTCACAGTAAGCTTGAGGTATATTGCTCACTCTGAGCAAGTAGACTGCTACTACACCGATAAGGAACTGGCCAACAAAGGTTCTGAAACGGCAGTTTTGCTTCCAGAAAATTGCTTCTTTTTAACCGAGAAGGAAGTGGTGAAGAGTAGTGCTCGCCAGGCTCGTCTTTTGGAGAGTGATCTCGTGTAGGTGGGCAAAGATTAATTCGGAAGTTCCGAGAGCTAAATATATAGGGCTGCATACACGCGTAGTAGTCTACTTTGCGTTCCCCGTGATTTTAATTATTGATATTCTGCCGCCGGCGAAGTATAAATATTAAAGCTGCCTTGCAAGCAGTAGGATGACATTTTTTTAGTGAACGCGATCTTACACGTTGAGCTCATAGCCGAACTGATCGCCTTTCAGCAGAAACGAAAAGCTAAAAGGCTTGAGTATTTCACGGTATGTGCTTGAGGACTACAAGCGTCCTAAACTAATATGTTCTTAACGAATGCATTTCTAATAGTAATTAAGGCCGTTTGCATTTTACTTTTACACACCGCGGCGTGGAAATAAATAAGTCAGTGAATAAAGCTTAGTTTTTCTCTCAGCGCGTACTATAACTCGTAGCTCATCCGTGTCGCTGCTTCAAAGCGGCAGTCGTGTACTTCACTCTACAATAGTGAACGAAAAGTCGGACACCAGCCGTTTCTGTACGGACCCAAGCCCGGCTCGGGCCCGCAGCTTTAAGCCCGAGCCCGGCCCGGGCCCGCAACTTCAGGCCCGGGCCCGGCCCAGGCCCGGCATAATAAATCATGTCCCGGCCCGGCCCGGCCCGGCCCGCGGGCTGGGCCGGGCCCGGGCTTTTGGGCTGGCCCGAGCCCGTGCAGTGCACTACACTGCCTCACTCAAACGGTGCTTCCCAGCGACTGACGCTATCGGCAGGCGGGAAAACATTCATGCATGCGCATAAAGGTCAAGGTCGCCTGATGCAAGCGCGCTTGTCTCTTATCCATCAGGTGTTCGCAAAAAAAAATAAAGTCGGATACTTTTCTAACAGACCTCGTATATATATATATATATATATGTATATATATATATATATATATATATATATATATATATATATATATATATATATATATATATATATATATATATATATATTCCTATGCCCGTCCCTCATAGCCTGAGCCGTTTTGGGACGTTAAACCCCCATAAACTAAACGAATATATTCCTATGCAGATTAAATATCAAATACTAGACGCATAGCAGGATAAAGATAGATTGGGCGAGAACAATTGAGCTGGTCTCGTAAACTGCACTGGCTATGAAGCATTTCCCAGCAAGGTGGTCTTATCATCGGTCCTTCTTGTCTTGTCATCGCACGGTGAAAGTAAACCTTCTGTCGCTGCAAATGTCAAGACATTATTTACCCAAGCGCAGTGCCGCTTGCATCTTGTATAATGCGAAAGAAATGTAATGGCCTTCCCTAAGCAGCTATACGAGGTCTGTTAGAAAAGTATCCGACTTTTTTTTTTTTTGCGAACACCTGATGGATATGAGACAAGCGCGCTTGCATCAGGTGACCTTGAACCTTCATGCGCATGCATGAATTTTTTCCCGCCTGCCGATAGCGTCAGTCGCTGGGAAGCAGCGTTTGAGTGAGGCAGTGTGCAGTGCTCTCGTCGGTTTTTTATTGCAAGGAAAATGGCGGAGTGAAAGGAGCAGCGCTACTGCAACAAATTTTGCCATAAACTTGGCGACAGCCGAGTGGAAACCATTCGAAATATTCAGACGGCTTTCGGTGAAGATGCTATGAGCAGCACACAGTTTAAGCAGTGTTACAATTGTTTTAAAGATGGCCGCACATCGGTGGAGAACGAGCCACGCTCCAATCGGCCATCAACATGCCAAAATGACCAGGCCATTGCCGAACTGAACGCTATGGTGATGCGGGACTGTCGCGTGACTATCCGAGAAATTGAGGAAGAGGTGGACATGAGCAATTTCTCCGCACATTCCATTATCACCGAAGATTTGGCCATGGCGAGAGTTGCGGCGAAATTCGTGCCGAAGCTGCTCACGGTGGAGCAAAAGCAGCTTCGTGTTGAAGTCTCACAGGACATGCTGGATTCCGCAAACAGTGACCCCGACTTCATCAACATCATAAACACTAGTGACGAGTCTTGCGTGTACAGGTACGACCCGGAAACCAGATCCCAGTCGTCAGAGTGGAAGCATTCCACGTCACCAAGACTTAAGAAGGCCCGCCAATTGCGCAGCAATGTGAAAGTGATGCTGACTGCTTTCTTTGACACCCTCTGTGTGGCAGACCACGAGTACGCACTCTACAGGGTCAAACAATGACCAAAGAGTACTACAGGGATGTCCTCCGTTGCCTACGTGATGCTGTGCGGCGCAAGAACCCGGAGCTGAGGTGATTTTTTGGTGAAAAACCAGACTCATGTAGTTCAACAGACTCCATACTGTCCTGATATGGCCCCTGTGATTTCTGGCTGGTTCCCAAAATCAAAAGGCCATTGAAAGGAGCGCGATTTCAGACAAGGAAGAACATTATGGCTGCAACGACAGCTGAGCGAAACTCCATTCCGAAAAGGGCCTTTTCGGAATACTTCCCACAATGGCAGCACCGCTGGGAGAAGTGTGTGGAGTCCCAAGTAGACTACTTTAAAGATGACTAGGTTTGCAACGCTCCAGTTATGCAAGTTTTTTTTCAACGACCAAAGGTCGGATACTTTTCTAACAGACCTCGTATAACCAACAGTCGCGCTATTGAGCTGTCACCCTCACGGCCACATTATTGAGGAGAGTGCGCGCTCTCTAGGAAGATAATTATTCTTGGACTATTGTCTTTAAATATTCCTGCAGCTAATGCACAATCTCTTTGCGAAGCACGTTGTAAAAAAAAATTACGGAGAGCACTTAAGACAGTGTGTACGCTGGGCGTCCATGCCGGCATCGGCTTTCATTTAGCTGTCGCACTATTCAATTCCCTCCAACGTCGCAGAAGTGCAATATCGCCAAACGTCCTGACCTCATTTCTAGAGTCACAAAACTCCCTTGGTCAAATCTCGCGACCGACGATGCGCGCCGAGCGCGAGCGTCGATCAACCCACAAGGTGTGTTGCACACCTAACACTATTTCTGAAAACAGCCTTTCAACGTCAGCACAGGCAACAACATTATTATTAAAAATAAAGAGAATCCACTCAGGGCGCCTTGACATCAAGAGTTATTACCTTCGCTGAGCGTAAAGAACAGCAGAGAACAGCAGAGACAAAATAGGCATATTGGCCCAGAGCGCAATGGCGTGCGCTGTTAACAACACCGCTTACATATGGGGATGAAATGTTTGTCCCTGCGCATATAATCTGTTCTACCCATCAATCACCGCTAACAGTGCTCCAGGGGACAAAACAGAGTTGTGTAGACTTGAATGAACGGCTTAATATGCTGTAGTTCACTCTTGACGATTAAGGCACTCTTTCAGAGCCGCTCACGTGCGCGTCATGAGGGATAGTGCACACAGTTGCCTCCTCAACTCTGCACATTTTCTTCTTATGCAATTATAGGTCAATAGCGCTTTCCAAACGCGTTTTTTTTTTCGGATATGAACAGAACCGAAACTTGACTGCTTTGCCCATAAACATCGCATCTCCCACCATGAGTAGTATGGCATGACAAAAGCCCCTTTTAGAGCGAAAGCACTGCTTGACTAGCAATCCTGAAAAGGCGATGTCTGTCTCAGGCCTCTCCGATACCTGAAGAAATAGAATAAATATTGCCGCGACTGGTGTCGAATCCACGGCGGCGCGAACAGATCAGTTTCGCTGGCCACTCCACGAAAGCACTATGCTATCGCCGCAGCCCACCTCACCTCGTGTTAAATTACCACAACATCGCGCTGTGCATTGCACGTAGCCATCTTAATCTATTTCCATCTGCGGCGCGAACAGATCAGATCAGCTTAACCTCGATCAGAGCCTTATATCGTCGCCAGACGTGCCGACAACGCAGCAAAGCAAAACCATGTGCCAACCAGGCTTAACACATGCTTTCGAGCGTCTACGCGGTTTAAATATGTTAAAACCCTACCGATTGTTTTGTTAACTGCGAGCCTCATCGCATTCCAGGTCCATCACTGGATGACAGCAGTGCCAAAGGGGGTGGCATTACACCAGGGCCCCTCAGGTACCGAAATTTCAGGTGCTAAGCAAGGAATACAGCAACAAGCGAGCGAAACGGGTCAGCATGACGTGACACATCACAGCTCATCAGGATCGGTCGAGGACTTCGGGCCAGCAGTTGGAACACCAGCCGCACCACCGTGCTCAGAGTTCAACGCTGTTTACTGTCCCTACACGGAGGACTACCCAATGTATGTATTCATAGTTGATTTTCGTTCAGTAGTTAAGGCGTTATAGGGCACCTTGGGAATCCTATTAGCACTAACGGATCCAATGGTTTTGGTAGAGGTTTTTCGCTTTTTTTTTTTAGGAGAACTGGTTGGGAACAGGCGCTAACGTTTTCTTTCTTCGGTTCTCCAGGGAGGTGACCAGCTACAAGCCTAAAAAAGAAAGAATTTGTTATGTTCGCTATTAATGCGACATTACGTAGCAATCTAATGCGCTGGTTTTCTCGCAGGGAGCGGGTTACAAGCCAATGCTAGGATTTTAATTGTTAGCGTACAGTGCTTTCGAAAAAAAAATGAAAGAGGCGATTGTAGACAGAAGGCAGATACGCGAACGGATCCACATAGATAACATCATTGAAAAGGAAAATACAGCTCATAAAAGCCGTTGCAAAGGAAATATGCTTCCAGCAATGCGCATCAAGAAATAGGTTGTATGCTGAGAATTAGCAGCGAATTTTTTTTTTTGCATAAGTCAAAGCACATGACATATTTGGCGATGTAATCTACGCGTGGCAGTGCATTTATCTAAATTAGCGTTTAAAAATACTCGTAGTTCACTGTCATTCAAAGCTTCATACAAAAAGAACTGATATGCTACGCTCTGATAGCTTTCACTCGAGGAAATCATGTTTGAGCACAATAAAACAGTTTTTTTATGTGCAAATAAATAAGTTCTTTCTGCAGTCATGCTTTGTCTGGGATTTTATATGTGGGGATAAGTACACAAAAAAATATCACATTGTCACACTGGTAACAATACGCCAACATTCAGGCTACACGAATCCTGTGATTTTATGAATGGGAGAGCACCGGCCATTGCCTTCTATCATCTAAACTTCGAAACTTGAGCGTTGATGAAATAATGATCGGACGCTCGCTGCTTTTTATTTCGCCTCCCTTTTAGTTCCATGAATTATAAGCGGCCAATCGTTTGAGTGAGTGGCATTGTAGAAGGCCTGACATGTTTTTGAGAGAGTGCAAAAAGGGCCTGCAGGAATAGAATTTGTGTATTACGCCAAAGAAAGAAAGGGGAGGGAGGGGGGGGGGGGCAAGTTAGTGGTGAGGCCTAGATTTTTCAGTCACTCTCCTACTATACAGGGGATTTCTTTTTTTCTTTTGCGCCGTGATTCTAAAAGCCGACAGCCCTTGTGGGTTTAACCAATAGTATAATAGACAAATAAATTCCAACGATAACTTATAAAGGAAACTGATCAAAAACTTTTCTCGACCACTTTCACTGTTTGCACGCGAAAGCCGCAGGCAATCAAGAGGAGAGGCTCCCAGTTTTTGTGTGGTTTTTTCTACTTCTTTCTTTGAAACATACGCCCTCCATCTCCTACATGTCTGACCGCCTTCAACGATGGCATTTCTAGCTTGATTAAAACCGGTCTCTCTCATCGCCTTTTTAGAGAGCACGATCGCCCACGCTTTGCTTTTCACTCATTCAACCATATCCACCAGGCTGTTAAATAGGTGCTACCAGACGTTAAAACATTAACTATCCGGAGAGAAAGTTTGAACGGTGTAAGAAGCTGTAAGCCCAATGACAACGAATGCGAGCATGCAGTGATGCTGAATTTATTATTTCCTTCTTTTATTTTTTTCAGAATGCACTTGCGAAAGTTCAGGCATCAGTTACGGTGAAGTTGTTTTGTCATGAAAAAAAAACAATATATTCGAGCTTTTGGCTTGAAATGCTCCTTCTCGAAGGCAAATTGATCACTATTCACTATACCGCTTATAGATAGTAGCAACTGTCGCGTGGACAGACAGCTGCCAGTTTTTCGTTCCATGTGCGTCATGGTTTGCAGCCATCTTTAGCAATGTACTTTAATGGAACGACACTTTAAAGAGATGCGTCGGCGCGTAGCGAATGGCAGATGCAGTCCGATGACGCGATATACTCGTGGCTTCACTGGCGTGTCGCAGCAGCGTTGACATGTCGTTATTTATTGTGGGTTTCTTGTGGTTAGTTATTATGAGGAGTTTGTCAGTCCCGTGTATTGTTGCGAACATATTGCACTGGAATTGATTTTGGGTACGTGCACCATACATTTTCTTCTCAGGAAGGAGTGCGCGCTTGTCAGTCGCGTGTTCATGACATGAAATCTTCACCAACACCGGAATAATCTCCGAGAAAAAGTTGGAAATTTACTATTGAGCTGCGATTTAAGCTGTATAAAAAGCAGCGATAAAAATACGAAAGAAGAGCTGAGGGTGGCGAATTGCGTATCCAGGTTCAAATACTACTACAGAAACGCTTACATTTTGCGAAGAAATCATGCGGTAATTCAGATATCACATGCGCATTTTATGGAGGGCACTGATCTTTAGCGTACCATTGTCTAGCAGAGAAAACGCCGCAGGTTAGCAGGAGTTGTGTGCCGCTTACAATGAAAGCATATAGAATTGCCATATCTGAATACTTGGCAGCGAGCCCTGTCAAGAATTCCTTGGCACTCGTCGCGCGGCACATGCATGCCGTGGGACGCACTGCAGTGCACGTATGAAGAAAAAGATAACAAAGTATGCGCCGTCGGGGTGAGACACTTCTCAAAGTACTGGGACCTGTTTTTGGGAAGTCAGACTGTACAATGATTTAAATTGTGTAATGGGAAATATTTTTATTTTCACGTAATATAAGCGCCGTACCAACTCCTTAGCTACTGTATGTCTTAAGAGCCCGTAATAATCCCTTTCTGGCTAATGTATTTATTTATTTGTATTTATTGCTGTATTTTGTGTTACAACTTGTATTTAACATTTTTCAATTTTGCTAAACCTGTTCTTTTTTTCATATATTATGTATTCGCCCCTCCTGCTTGGGCCTACTGTAGGCCTGCAGTATGTTCTAAATAAAAAAAAATAAATAAATGTTCCTTCCTTCGCTGTACGGCAGCCAACCAAACTTAACTACCACCTTTTCTTTGTTCACCATTTCTTCCACATTAAGCACTGCTACTAATCTATTCACCGACGTCGACATTCGGCGGCACAATAAATGATGGTATCCACATTTGCATGTCCCTTGCTTCGGAATGTGAAATGTCTAAGCTCGACAGATGTTTTACGCTTAGTTTCGCCTAAAAATAAAATGGTCTTCGGCACAGTCGCTCTTCGGACCCTCTTGTTTTCTGAGCGAGCTCTAATACTAAACACTGCATGGGATAAAAGTCGTCAGATTGCATCCTTTCATAATTACAGCATGGTTACGATGTGGTATTCAGCCTTGCCAGCTGCGACGTTCTGTCGCAGTGGCTTATTTGTTGAGTCTTATGCGGCCAAAACGTTTTCTTTGTTGATGATGGTGATGGGTTTTTATGGCGCAAGGACATCTGAGGTCAAAGAGTGCCACGGCACAAGGTATTTTCTTCTACTCAAGGGGGGGGGGGGGGGTCAAATACTCATTTCCCAAGCATTTTTCCCCCAATAAGCCGAACACCAGACCAGGGGAAATATCGTACCCATTGTATCACCGGTGAGCACCCGGTGGCACTTCGGATCGAACCCCGCACCTCCCGCATGCGAGGTGGATGCTCAAACGACTAGGCCACCGCTGCGGTACGTTTTCATTATTGACCACCTTATAACGACAGAACACTCCGAGCGAATCAGACGCGTGAGCTTCAGCTGCTTCTTGCCTCAGTTGACTTCCAGCTTCGAATTACTTCATACTGGTCGCTAGCGGTGCTCCAGGCGTGCCTTGTAACAGTTACGGCCGCAGAACATCCGCCCGCCAGTTGTGACAGGAAAATGCGAAAAAAAGCCCATGACGGTTAACCAGTGCTGGTTCCGGCTCAAAACTGTTTGAAAGAGGAACAGTTTATGGCTTATGGTGATTTTAACGTCCCAAAGCGACTCAAACTATTAAGGGCGCCGTAGTGAAGGGCTGCGCAAATTTCGACCATCTGAGATTGAGATTCTTTAACGTGCTCAGACATCGCACAGTACACGGGCCTTTAGAATTTCACCTCCATCGAAATGTGACCGCCGCGGCAGGTATCAAGAGGAAGAGTAGGAAGGTACGCAGACATGGGGGAAGAAAAAAGAGCTTCAGTCACCCCCTTTCTCTGTAGGTTTTTTCCTGCAAAGGTGTTTTTTTTCTGCCCTTTTTCAGGTTGCATTGGTCATGCGGCCTGATATACACCTCTTAAATACGGGTTCGCCTCTTTCCGAAATAAAACTTGATAGTTCAGCGATCCGTCCTCTCTCCCTCTTTGTTCTGGTGCTCCGCCATTTCTTGCACTGGGATCTGCAAGCAAGACAAAAGAGCTGTATGCCTCGCGAACCACATGCTCCATTTTACTCAATACGCTTGCCAAGAAGCTTCCCTTACGTGTTCAGTCCAGTGTCCTCAATTTCTTCGTCCACGAGCTGAAGATCCTAGGTGCGTGCTTTTCTGCGCACCGAGGCAAGTGCACTCGCAAGGGACGCGTGTATTCGCCCCGTCCCCACGACAGATGTAACCAGTGACGCTGCTCAACACAGCCCCACTTTTGAAGCAGCCCGCTCCGAAAATGAAATCCGTCGTTTTGGAACGCATTATCAGCTGCACCTTCTAATCGCTGCTTTGTGGTGTCGTCAGCAATGAGGCGCGCCAGCTCTGCACACACACCTCCGCCGCTTCCAAGGAGCGTGTTGCTGAAAGCATCTTCTTGCAATCAATGATAGCTGGTCGCTGTCACTCTCCTCTCATTAGGTCTAACTGAGAACCCTGGTGGCATTATCGTGGCCCTGACTTGGCGTACTAAGACAAAACTTTTGATTGTCGTGTTAGATTTCAGAGGTAGCAAAGGCAGTGCTACTCGACGCGAGCGGAATAACACGGAACCTGGTGGCATGAAAGCTCTGCGGTGAACTTTGTGTAATGATAAGAGCAAGAACGTAAAGTGCATCCCGTATGCCATTTTTTTATTTTTGCGCGACGAAGTACAGAGGACAGAGATTTCTCCATCAAAAGTGTGAAGCGTCAGTTGTGCAAAGGTCGAACTGAGAGCCTATCGCTCCCTGCCTTCCCTCAAGATCATCACAGTGGAAAAGAAGCCCGCGTATTTTACACTTTCTCGGTCAAAAACAAACGCCATAACTCTGTTTTTTTTCTTTTTCCGCAGCGATGTCGTCATCCAAGTGACCAAGTTCCTGCGGTGGCCCCTTGAAAAGCTCTTCCGAGACCTGCGCCACTTGCAGAGCCCTCCACTGGCAGACGACGCCAGCGCAGCCCTCGCGTGTGACACCGTAACGAGAATTGTACGTCCAGGCTGGGCCAAGAATACGGACGGCCGCTGGTTCGTGGTCATTAATACGCTCTATTACGAGCAATTTGTAACGGAGATCTCATGCAGGTAAGCTTAAAATCAATGTTCTGTTTTCCTACGGCTTACTGAAATGCTTTGTTTGAAAGAAAAAAAAGAAACAGCTTCGCGCGCCTCCTGAATGTAAACTGAAGTCTTACGAACCAAAGACATGTTAGTGAGTCGCATCATGCACTTTCCGCTACGCCCCAAACGATCCTGCTAAAGCAATGCTAGCGAACGCAATTGTGTTTTTCCGGGAGTCCGGTGCTATCGACCTTGACGAAACGGGTTCTTCTCTAAACGCGGAGACAATATTGCCAAGCGTTATGAGCTTAAGCAAAAAACACTCTCCTCATGAGATATAGAGTCTAGGTGAAAAATTACTCGCAGAGAATGAAAAATAACGGAAGTACTGAAGATCAATGACAATTATGTGCGGTTGCACACCCTGCACAAGGATTTCAGTTTAACTGTTCTGCACAAACAATCATTCTGCACACGAGTTTAATCCCGACCCTACTTTAACGATTTCTACAGCTTCGGCAGCGCAGAATTTCTGCGAGGTGGTGTAAGAACCTGATAATTGCCATAGGGGGTGGTTGAAGACGGAAGCGTGGCAGATCGCCTAAGGTGTACTACCCGAGCTTCTGTTGGCGGAACATAAGCACTAACAGCTCTGCTCAGGAAAATTACTGTTTTCCATCATTCTGCCTACACATAATCGCCAGAGTAGTTTAACTATGGCCATTCCTATTACTGCCAAATTCCACTATCGCGATCTCATTCTCGCTTGCTTGAAATGGCAGTTTTGGTGGGTACAGTTCAGCAGTGAATGCTAATAAAACGACTAAATACAACGAAACACACTCTGTTGAGTACCATATAAACATAATTAAAAATGCAATCTGTCGCAGCAGTGGTGTCGAGTTGAATTCATATGACCGGGACAGTACGAATATTCATGATTGCAGCTTGTGCACACTACCTCACAAGCGCAAACGCGCACCACAGTCGTGAGGAGAGTGAAGCGCTTGAAAATACCTGATATATGCATCATAAAGAAAAAAAACAAACACTCTGTATACAAGCGGGCCTTATCTGATGGCAGTATGACTGCAGTAGCATTTTATTCTTATTTTTAAGTCAGCTAGCATCAAGATCGTTTTCTTTCGACTGCATTGTTCTATTTATACGGAAGCTAAGACCCTGTGTGTTTCTTGTGTTTAATCTCCGCCCCGATCTCTGTGGTGTTGAGGCATCCTCAATTCATTTCTGCAGATTAAATATCTACCTGTTTGGAAAGGGAAAAAGATACCCTCTAGAACTGGCATTCTCTCTTGAGAGCGATGGCATAATAAGTCTGCATCTTACTGAGAGTTATTGAGAATTAACTTAGAACTACTTTTTCAGCGTAAAGCACAATGTACGAAGAAAGAAGCACAAAATATGGGTTAAGCTTGCTCACCTCTCAGGAATAAATATCACAACAAAAACAGCCCCTGCATACGCTCTTAGAGAAGATTAAAAAAAAACAAAAAAAAAGGAGTTTTCTGTACTTTAACGCAGCTGACACCCATGTGTGCATATTAAATCTCTCCTCATGCCAGGGTCGCCTGTGAGTTTTTTTGCTGTAACTTTGCGAAGCAGACAGTTAAATTAGAGCTTTCTTTCTTCGCCGCCGGAGTTTTTCAGTCTGAGACGTGTTTCGAGCACACAGTGCGCAAATGGGGCACATCGATTTCTTCCTATCGAACTCCGTACGCGTCTTGGCGTTTTGCAGCAATTCACATCCGAAGAAAATATAAGTGCATAATGTTTTTTTTGTGTGTGTGCGTGAGTGCGTATCTGTACTCGTGCGCGTATGTGTGTTTGCAAGCGTGTGTGTGCGCGCGTGTGCGTGTCTGCGGCAACACGCGTGTAGACTTGTTCTTTACAGTAACCTTGCTATTTGGTCGACAAGATTCATTGATGACGAGATCAGCCGTGATAACAGACTAATATCACTTTCACACTGGAAAATTTCATTCGATTCGTATGAAGTCAGTATCTAATGTCATTAACCAAACGAGGAACATGAAAAAAATAATGTGTGCACCGCCTAGGTCAACAGTTTTATTTCTTGAGTTCTGAAAGGCAGAAAGGTGTTGATTCTGGCATGAAAACATCTGCATGACATGCTGTTGTGCTTACCTGTTGCTCTCGGTCTCAACAGCGCCCGAGCATGGAGCACGGCCATGCCCGCGATCGTCCATCACTTTGGGTTCCGTGTTTCTTGTTGGTTGGTGTTGCATGTACGCTTAACTGGGAAGCACATAAAGCTGTATCTGAACGCTTCGCTTTTCTGATGAAAGTTTCATACTCCGTGCTCCGCTCTGTCGTGTCAGCAAAACTGCTTATTTAGATTTATCGCATTTGTAGTTGACTTTATACTTAGCTTGGCTTTTGATGGCTGAAACGCTGCAGCATGGCTAGAAATAATACTCGACGCCTATAATATCCCACAGACATGTTCTCACCAACTTCACTCTACTCCAGGAAAATTTAAAACACATTTTATGCAAAGTGATTTCGGTTTCCTACGCGATTTTTTTAGCTGAGCACCATTGCTATCACTTGCCAATAACATTACTTTTTTTTATAATGGAGCGCTGAAAGAGTCTGAATGATATTCGATCCATCGAATACCATTCGATTCGAATGACATTAAATTATTCTGGGTGACGGGGGTATAATATTGTGCAATGATCAAAATTTTCCTCTACAAAAATTTCTAAACTTGATTTTCACCACTGCATGCTTAGCATACATAGCTCCACTGCACGCACAAGTGCAGATAATAAAATCAATCGCAACCTGCCGCGTTGGCTCAGTGGTTATGGCACTCGGCTGCTGGCCCGAAAGACGCGGATTCGATCCCGGGCGCGGCGGCTGAATTTCGATGGAGGCGAAATTCTAGAGGCCCGTGTGCTGTGCGATTTCAGTGCACGGTAAAGAACCCCAGCTGGTCGAAACTTACGGAGCCCTTCACTACGGCGTCCCTCATAGCCTGAGTCGCTTTGGGACGTTAAACTTCAGAAACCAATGAACCAACCAAAATCAATCGTTGCCTTGGAAGATTGCAGCAAAGCTACCCACAGGACTGCTTTTCAGGGATCGTTTCTCGCGTTGCTGACAGTATGCTACGGCCGACACCTCCTCGGCCGCGAAAGCCGCCTGCCAAAAGGGAGTGTGTCTGACGAGGCCACGCCTTGTCAGAAGCGTATGCGCTCATAGAGAGGCAGCACCTTTAGTGCGGCTTTAATCGACGAGGCCCGCGTCTCTGTTGCTTCCGATAACAGTCGCCTGCATGAACTGTTTTGACGCGCTTTAATTGGAAGCCGCGAATAGAAAGGACCGATGGCCCCCATCAAAAGAACACCGCATGCAATACTGAGCCCTTTTTAAAGCGATGGGTGCTAAAGCCCCGTTCTATAGGTAGAACATCGGCGCTGTAGTTGTAGTAGTATAGTCCGCGTAACCGGAGGGCAATAGAACGCTTTTGCGGAGGCGGAACGTGATAGCCACGGAAAACACCAGATAGGTGCCACCATGGAAAGAGGAGGAGGGTTGCCGTGACGTCAGCTATAACCTCACTGTAAGGAATCACAGCCCGTTGTGTCGCAAGATGGTTCGGGCAGGGCATTTGTTTTCCTCTAGCCCAATCTAACCTCTGTAAGGAATCACGGCAACGCAGCACGCTGAGTGGTCCGAACCAAGTTACTTCACTTGTGACAGTCTAGTTCATCTGCCTCCTAGCCCATTCCACTGCTGTGACGACCTCCCGAAATACATGTATAGACTTCGTCTTTCCAAATTAGGCATTGGTCCAACACTTCCAATTCTCCTCCTGGTGCTACTAAGGTCACAAGGCTTTCTTCACGACTATCATGGACTGGGAGAGAAGTGCTATTTTAAGAGCGACCACGTCTGAAAAATAAAATGGTGCTCTATAACAACGCATATTTTCATGTCGCTCTCAAATTCTTTGCCTCATAATTAAGCGAAATACACCTCAAAAGCTGTCGCTGAATCTCGCGTTACACAGTAGTAACCGTCCTGTCAGTTTTTTGTTTCTTTACTAACGCAGATCCAGAGAAAGTTGAGCCGGAACAACTGCAGTCTAACCAAGTTCGCCGCTTGAGGGACCTTCAGACCAAGGTTATGCTTTAGACAATATTCACCGCCACAAAGAGACTGCTTCGCGGTGTGTGCACACGTGGCGGGAGAACGGCAGTTCCTATCCTGAACGCTGTGCAGACCTTATTGATTATGCTTTTGTACTCTTCATCAAAATTGTGCTCGACTTGTAGCGCATGGACGAAGTATCGATTGGACAGCACTCACAATCATTGCCGTAGTATCTCTCATGGCCGTCGGCCGAGCAGGTTTCGTGAGCAGACAGTAAAGATCTAAATCGACTATTAAAGCAAAGTACACAAGGAAGCACTCGCCTGTGTCCCTTTTCCATTCTGTGGTAGTCTATGTAGCGCTTTTCTGTCAGCTTACGATAATGAAGCAACTCGCCCGACAAAACGTTCTTTCAACGAGCATGTTTCCTCCGCCGCATGGTCGTTTTCTGGAAATCACTGTATAGACACTCGCCCTGATTCGTCTTCGCCGAGAACTGAAAAGTAGCAAAAAAGTAAGACAAAAAAAAAACTACTCAAGATGAGATCCCACTCAAAAGCAGGCTCAAAATGCCTAAAAGAGTAAGAAGCGCGCACCACACACTTGTAGCAAATCCCCATTGGACATTACTACCGCAGAGGGAACAAAGGTGTCTCTGAAAGACGGTTTCTAAAAGTAGATCCCACTGTGTTGTCGCTGTAGAGATAGGGTGAGCGGTAAAGTAAGGAGCGCTAAAAAACAAACTCGACTTCGTCGTCTCGGAGCAGAAAATAGCCCGTTAATGGTCTTCGTCCGCGGGAGAGCGGAAAGCGAATCTCTTTCGTATCATGTGCCGCTGGTACATTCAAGCATCGAATTATCTACTGCGCGGGGGGTTTCATGAAAGACACAGAGAAAAAAAATTGGAGTAACCGTACGCGCAAGGACACAAGTACGCGGTAGTGCTGCACAAGATCAAAATAAGACGTCGAGAGTCGCTAAGCACTGAAGACGGAAGTAGATTGATGGAGGTGATATAAAAGGAATATTAGCTCGAGAAGGGCTCGGGAGTAACCGTTCAGAAGACGTAATGTTGATACACTCTGTCTTTGGTAGAAAGCAGCACAAGTGGCGGTTTGTTTTTCTTTGACAAACCGGCAGCTTACGCAGCTCTTTAATAATACAGTGTGCACTCAGTACAATGAATTCGGCGAGCAGGTGAAAAAGCGGCAGCTGGGGCGCGAAAACCTCAAAACCTTAGCGGCGAGGTAACGGCGAGCTCGTTATTCCTGCTAGGTGGCAGTGGGTGCCCCGATTAAGAGAGCGGAAAAGACTGACTTTTTATTCAGATGTGTATCAGAGGCGCTGTTGGCGTCTTAAAAGGATCCGGCAACTCCTTCTGACTTTGGTAACGGCAACACCGCTACTGAATAAAAATGACACCGAAAGGAATAGCAGGCCATTAAAAAATCACGCCGTTTGTCACCTGCAAGCGAAGAAAAGAATAATGAAACTCATCACGAGAAGCGATTCACACGCAAAAGACACATATTAATGCGGAAGCAGTGTTTGGGTCATTAGAAACGAAACCCAGCGTCGGCGTCGCCGTCCAGAAAAAGTGCTCTCAAAAATCCCCCATGACATCACCAAGGCCCCATGAAGTTAGAAGTAAACCATAAGATAGTTAACGGTAATAATATGTTAATGTTTATGTTTATGGGGGTTTAACGTCCCAAAGCGACTCAGACTGTGAGGGACGCAGTAGTGAAGGGCTCCGGAAATTTCGACCACCTGGGGTTCTTTAACGTGCATTGACACCGTAGAGTACACAGGCCTCTAGCATTTCGCATCCTTCGAAATTCGTCCGCCGCGGCCGGTATCGAACCCGCGTCTTTTGGGTCAGCATCCGAGTACCATAACTACTGAGCCATCGCGGCGGCTCTTAGCGGTAGTAATAGTTAATAGACGTTTTTAGCACACCCGAGACGTACTAGCGTAGACGTATATCAGTTTACCGGACGCCCGCCTCTCGCGCACGCGCAGTGGCAAGCGTGCGACCAGGCGGGGCCACTGCGCGTGCGCAGGAGGCGTCCGGTGAACCGGTATACGTCTACGCTAGTACGTCGCCGATATGCTAAAAACGTCTAATGACAGTGATATCTACGACGTCGAAGACAGTGATAGTTAGTTACAGGCATTGTTGATGACGGCATCGTGTAATAGTGTAAGGGCCGCCGCGGTGGCTGAGTGGTTAAGGCGCTCGGCTGCTGACCCGAAAGTCGCGGGTTCGATCCCGGCAGTGGAGGTCGCATTTCGTTGGAGGCGAAATACTAGAGGCTTGTGTACTGTGCAATGTCAATGCACGTTACGGAGTCCCAGGTGGTCGAAATTTCTGGAGTCCTTCACTACGGCGTCCCTCATAGCGTGAGTCGCTTTGGGATGTTAAACTACCATAAACCATAAACTTATAGTGTATGATGACGTCTAGTGCATGATGACGTGAAGAGCATGCATGATAAATGCGTGACACTAGGTCATCTATTACGTCGTATCGTATGAGATATGATGTGATCAACTACGTCACATCGTACAATGTGGCGTGATCTAACACACCACGTCACGTGATGTGGAAAGGGTAACAGTCTAGGGTGCGACAAACGGCATATGGCGCCAGAGGCGCGGAGCTAGACAAAAATGCTTTCGCACCCATTGCACGTTAGCAGTCTTAAGTGCCCTCCGTGCCTGTGAAATGTATAACCTGCCAGAACAGCGAGAAAACACCCACTAATGTACGATGCTCAACAGATGTGAAAGCATAGTGGCAATCAGCTTATGGAATCGAATCCACTTGTATATGCTACTTCAAACATCCAGAGAAATCGCTGCACGCACCAGATGTTTCATGGAAGGATTTAAGTTATTTTCAAAAGAGGTTTTTTGAGGTAAAATCATGGCTCTTTGAGCATAGCATTACCAATGGTGGCGGGCATCCGAAAACCGGTGAATCGTTTTAAGTAGTAAGCAGGTTAAATTATTTTTAATAATCAACTTTTTAACTATTAAGGTTAGGTGCCTAGTTGCAAATAACGATTTGTAGCCGGTCATTAGTAATAGCCATATCAGTCTTTTTTTGTATTTAGAAAAGATGATTACTCTGGGTGCTATGGTGCGACAAAGGTTGCTTTGCCTGCACGCTTTTCGAAAGCGCATGCATTTTGGCAAGATGTAGCCCAATTTTGTCGAGCCACAGCGCTGAGGAGAATCGCGATTATTAAATTGTAAAAACTGATATGGCTATTACTAAAGACTAGCTACAAACCTTTATTTGGAACTAGGCGCCTAACTCTAATAGTCAAAAAGGTAATTATTAAAAATTAGTTAACTAGCTTACTACATAAGACAATTTACCGGCTTTCCGGTTTCCACCAACGCTGGTAATACTATGCCACAAATGCCGTTTTTTGCCCCAAAAAGCCTATTTCTAATAATTACTTAAAGTCTTCCCTGAAATACATGGAATATACACCGCGAATAAAATACCTATACTGCTGTTTAAAAGTTTTCGAGGCCTCTACATAGTCAATTATTGCGCGTTTTCCATGCCTCTTTATAGCACTTGTTAGCCATGAACACAAAATGTTTGCCACAGACAGCTACCTCTCTTCCAAAGTCTTCAGGGCATCATGGGGTTTTCGTCGGTGTGTGGCATCTTTCAAATACAAATTCAGGCTCTGGATGTGTTCCTGCGGCCCTTTGTAGGAACATTTTGCACTGTCAGCTCTCTTTATTGAAGTCTGCTTAACAAAATCTAACAGAAAGGGCTACGTGGGTTCTGAAGAGAAGTGAACAAGCATGAAAGGCGACAGCAATACCGACGGTAGCATTGCTTACTCACCATAGAGTTGAACATTTCCCGCTGTTAAGTACTTGGTCTATAGAATAATTAGCTGGGTCGTGGAGCCGTGAAGCGCGCACCCAGGGGTGCCCGTAGCGCGCACCTCGTTCTCTGCCCACTGCACACGTGCACAACAAAAGTCGTGTGATGCCAGTCAAGGTCGCCTAACTTCAAGGAAGTTTTCTATAGCAACGACATTCGGCACCTTGTAAGAGGTTCTCAAAATTTTTGCGGTCAGGGCCAAGTCCATATTAATGTGGCTGCAAAATGAAAGTGGGGGAAAAGCTAGGTCATTTATAAAAAGAAGGGTGCCGTTTGCACTTTCCCCAACAATTGATTTAATAACCAAAAACAGCTGTGAGGAATTGGAAAAACAGCGCAATCAAAGACGAGACACAAGAGAAGGACAAAACACAGGCGCTGAGGAAGTGAGGAAGTGCCGAGTATGAGAGAAATGCAGAAATGCCACAACGCCTGACTCAAATGAAATCGATCTACAGAAGAATATGGAAGGCAGGCAGAGAGAGACAGGTAAAGAAGTGCGAAGTGGAGAGATAATCTGTTACGTTACGTACGTTGTTAACGTAGAGATGGAGAAAACACGCACACGTACGCACGCGCGCTCACACACACACACACACACACACACACACACACACACACACACGCACACGCGCACACGCGCACACGCGCACGCACACGCACACGCACACGCACACACACGCGCGCGCGGAGATAATCTGTTACGTTACGTACGTTGTTAACGTAGAGATGGAGAAAACACGCACACGTACGCACGCGCGCTCACACACACACACACGCACGCACACGCGCACACGCGCACACACGCACACACGCACACGCGCACACACACACCCACATACACACGCGCGCGCGCATGCATATATATATATATATATATATATATATATATATATATATATGACAGAAGCCAACAGCCACAGAAACCAAGGGGCACAGGGGATTATTTTTTTTTAATTTATTGATTTTGTGCTGTTGATCAATTTAGAATATTACTGAATATAATATCGCTTAAAGCTAATTGATTAGAAAAGCAGAAGAAAAAACAACCACATGCCGCCGGTGGGATCCGAACCCACGACCTCCGAATTACGCGTCCGGTGCTCTACCTCTGAGCTACGGCGACGGCTGTCAATTCTTCTGCTTTCGGGGGTATTTATGTTTACAAGTAACCTAACCTTGAGAGTGTTCATCAGCGCCACCCACGTTCATAAGCGGCGGACGTAGAACGTCCTGAGTTACCGCAGGCGTGACGTAGAACGTCGTCGAACGGAGAGGTTGGATGCTGTGTGAGAACCCTCTTATGCTTCCTAAAGGCCGGAATACATGGAGCGTTTTTACCGCGGCGCGTCGTCGATTTTCGCCCGACGGCGCAGATTTGACGCCCGGCGTCGAGAAAAACGCCCGCCGCCACAGATCAGGACCGGCTAGATTTTGACGCGCGGCGTCCGGTGAGACCGGAAGCGGCGGCTGAAGCGAGCCAATGGCGGCGCAGAAAGCCCGCTCTTCCGGTCCTCTGCCTGCCGCCGCCAACATGGCCGCCATGGCCGTCGAGCTGCGCCGTGTTTTTGGCACGGAAATGTTATTGTCGTGAAAATAAATGCTTCATCAGACTTGAAATGTCGCTTTTTTTGGAGAACACGGCCGAATCTTGAATCGGAATGCCTGCGCTCCCTCCCTGAAGCGAATGTGTCGAAGAAAACTGCAGCCGCTGGTGTCCGCGGCTGAGCGAGCGTCCAAAGGTACGCGACGGCATGCATTCGAGCACGCAAATCTTTCTAGATACTTAAGCGCGCGTGCTATAATGTGTACAATGGTGTCGAAGTGAAACCTTCCTGATTTTAACAGAATGGGCAGCGTCGCTGTTCTCACAGACCTCCTTGCACAGTGGTGTTTGCCACTTGTTGATCACATTTGCTTTCGCGTCGAGGGATACGCGGCGGCGCGCCGCCGCTTCAACGCTCCATGTATCTCCAGCCGGGCGTCGCGCCGCCGCGACGTTTTCTGCCGCGCGAATGTCGTCGAAAAAAACGTCGCATGTATCCCGGCCTTAAGGCATCAAGGCTGCCAGAACCGAGGCCCTCGCTTAGCAATTAAGCAAACAAGAGAAGGGGAATGAGGGACTCGTTATAGATATGACAGAAGCCAACAGCCACAGAAACCAAGGGGCACAGGGGATTTTTTTTATTTATTAATTTTGTGCTGTTGATGAATTTAGAATATTACTGAATATAATATCGCTTAAAGCTAATTGATTAGAAGAGCAGAAGAAAAACAACCACATGCCGCCGGTGGGATCCGAACCCTCGACCTCCGAATAACGCGTCCGGTGCTCTACCTCTGAGCTACGGCGACGGCTGTCAAACCTTCTGCTTTCGCAGGTATTTATGTTTACAAGTAACCTAACCTTGAGAGTGTTCATCAGCGCCACCCACGTTCATAAACGGCGGACGTAGAACGTCCCGAGTTACCGCAGGCGTGACGTAGAACGTCATCGAACGGAGGGGGTGGAAGCTGCGTGAGAACCCTCTTAGGCTTCCTATGGCGTCAAGACTGCCAGAACCGAGGCCCTCGCTAAGCAATTAAGCAAACAAGAGAAGGGGAATGAGGGACTCGTTATAGATATGACAGAAGCCAACAGCCACAGAAACCAAGGAGCACAGGGGATTTTTTTTTATTTATTAATTTTGTGCTGTTGATCAATTTAGAATATTACTGAATATAATATGGCTTAAAGCTAATTGATTAGAAAAGCAGAAGAAAAAACAACCACATGCCGCCGGTGGGATCCGAACCCACGACCTCCGAAATACGCGTCCGGTGCTCTACCTCTGAGCTACGGCGACGGCTGTCAAACCTTCTGCTTTCGGGGGTATTTATGTTTACAAGTAACTTAACCTTGAGAGTGTTCATCAGCGCCACCCACGTTCATAAGCGGCGGACGTAGAACGTCCTGAGTTACCGCAGGCGTGACGTAGAACGTCATCGAACGGAGAGGGTGGAAGCTGCGTGAGAATCCTCTTATGCTTTCTATGGCGTCAAGGCTGCCAGAACCGAGGCCCTCGCTAAGCAATTAAGCAAACAAGAGAAGGGGAATGAGGGACTCGTTATAGATATGACAGAAGCCAACAGCCACAGAAACCAAGGTGCACAGGGGATTTTTTTTTATTTATTGATTTCGTGCTGTTGATCAATTTAGAATATTACTGAATATAATATCGCTTAAAGCTAATTGATTAGAAAAGCAGAAGAAAAACAACCACATGCCGCCGGTGGGATCCGAACCCACGACCTCCGCATTACGCGTCCGGTGCTCTACCTCTGAGCTTCGGCGACGGCTGTCAAACCTTCTGCTTTGGGGGTATTTATGTTTACAACTAACCTAACCTTGAGAGTGTTCATCAGCGCCGCCCACGTTCATAAACGGCGGACGTAGAACGTCCTGAGTTACCGCAGGCGTGACGTAGAACGTCATCGAACGGAGAGGGTGGAAGCTATATATTGCAAAAAAGCGTTCGTGGCTCTCAGTCACTTCCTGGCGAAGTATGCACAGGACCGCACCACGACGCAGTGATCGTCGTCAATCTATACTGTGGTTTTGAAACCAAGTATGGCGGCCAGGAATTCCGTTATTTCGTTCGAGCTCGACGCTGCCGTTTCGTAAAGTGTTTTCTAAAACCTATGCTGCCGTTTCGTAGAAAGGTGCGCGCGTTTCCGTCACTTCCGTAGGCCTGTTAACATTTGAACTTTTCGTATCAGATCGGCGCATATTGTACGTATTTCATTAAAACTGTAATCCAGCAACATCTGAAAGGGAATAAAATTACGGGCGGCTTAGCTTGAGGCTAACCACGAATTATCGTGCGCTAGCGCGGTTAACCTTGATTTTGCATTGTTTACGTTGACTCTCTGTGGTTTTGCTTCATTTGAACTGACTTAGCTTGGTTGATATATCATATGTGGTAATTTTGCGTGATATTGCATCGTTTTAGACGGACTGCAGTAGAATTGGTCATTCAATACATTCATAGATTCCTGGGGGTCCTCATAACACTCCTGGCGCAGTGGTGGAGCGGTTAAGCGGCGCGCCAGTGCCCTGAGATGGCAGGTGCTTCCATCAGTGGGCAGTGGGGCTTGTGAGAACCAGGTTGCTCTTCCCAGTGGGCCTGTCGCGGCTAATCATAACTGAACTGCCACCTGCCACGGTGGGCAGTTTGCTGACAATCTGGTGCATAGAGTGAATTGGTCCCGTGACCGGGCGGGGCACTAGGTCCCGTGACCTAAGTGCCCCCCCCCCCCCCCCCCCCCCTCTGCTGACCAGGTGGTTGGTACCCAGCTCTTCCAAGTCGCTGAGGGACCAGACAGACAACGGGACAATGGTGTGAAGGCGGGAGGGAAGGGCCACCTGCCAGAATCAGGCTGCAGACAAACAGGCAATGGCTTTTCGACGGAGTGGAAGCCCTAGGGCTAGCGCAGCAAAATGTGCTGCTCCCATGTGCACTCTGCGGTAGTTCTCTACTAGACGGTTTCTTTAGTTTTTCTTCCTTAAGCGGTCTTGTGTATGCAGGTACGAAAACGCGCCGTGCAACCTGGTTGCGCCCTGCTACTACGCCACCTGCCAGCAACGCTACAACTTGCAGGTTCTGCTGGTGATCGACCCCACAGACCCGTACAAAGGCCCTTTCCTGTCACGCTTCCTCGTCCCTTCCTGCTGCGTCTGCTCAGCGCCCGGGGGTGACGCACAGAGAACCGCCGAGGACCACAAGTAGAGGGACGAGTTTTGAGCTGCACTCATGCGCCTTCCCCGGACCCGTCCTCTCTCAGCAGCGCGCCTGAGACCCCGAGTTGTGGGCTGGTGGTGGTGGTGTGAATGTACAGGTGGACTTAGCCTTAGTGTGGCTTGTCATCCTTTGCTCCGCCTCAGTCATTGTTTTGAATGGTTGTTTCTACCACAGCTACATAGGGCCAGAGCCATAAAAACTTCAAGGGTGATTTTTACACTCATCGCCGCTTATTTCGGGAGCCCTTAGGTTTCACGATGCGAGAGACGTCGTTCAGTGGAACGTTCAAGCCCATGAGGTTGTCGAGTAGTGTCTCACGCTAGGCAGAAAAAAGTGGGCACGGTTTAACGAAATGGTTCACATCACCCAAATCACAGTTTGCGCACAAGGGCGAGGTGCCGCGGTACATCTTGTGCATCCATAGCGGCGTATTGGCCCAGCTATGGGCTGTGGGGTGCTTTGTTTACACCCCCAGCTCTTTCGCTCCTAACAGGAAAAAAGCCATCGCCGCCCCCATGTGCACAATATTGAGCGGGCCTGTATCGTCTGGGCACAAGTGATGAACGTGCTCATATATCCAGATTTCCAGAGCACATTTTAAAAAAGAGTTACGCGAACGATTTGTGCAACTTAAGACAAACTGCAGAAAGGTGTCGGAATCGAATTCGGGGAAGCTATAATTATATGCTTTCATTTTTCGGTTTTATTAATTCTTTCAAAGACTTCAAAATAATAACATGCTCGTAGTCACTTGCACCGTGACGAATAAAATTAGGTTCATCAATGACAAATTATGGTGACTTTTTGCGCAAGGCATATTGCCGAGTACATGCTTAGATGCAACTGGGGAAAGCAGCTTCGGACGCATCACCCATAAGCGAACGGTGCACAGGGTGTACAGTGTAATATTGCGCAGCTTGTTGTGCAGATTAAGCACCAGTCTCCGAAAGGGGTGTTATCCCAATTGCCAATAAAAAATCAAGCAAATCGGACTCGCTTACTGTTGTGTGCATACGCGTGAAATGGTTCCGCAGCTTTGATTAACAACGCCCACCGGCAGGTTTCTCTTGATTTTCACCAGCGGCCTGCAAGACAATTTATGCAATGCAAGAAGCTTTGGTCCTTACGCGTTTCTTGCACATTTCCTGTTTATCATGTCCGATGCTGTCCCGATGCTATTTTGTGTGGTGAAAAAGAGCAAAACACTATTCGGCTTGCTCCAGAAATATTCAGGACACAGTAACCCCGAAACAATAGGGGCGTCGAATTATCATTATCCTGCAACCTAAAAAAAGGTGCGCAGACAGTCGGCGTTTCAGTTATCTATTGTCGACGAGTGCGAGTGGCAAGAACGCAGGCGCCTGCAACTCAAGAACAGTCCTTGTGAAGACTGCTTTGTAGATTCAGGGCCTGACTCCTAACTCACTGCCGTCCATTTATACTTTGCCGCACTGCCTATGTGGCACTTAATTTGAAGACTTATTTTGAATACCTGCGCATACCAGCGCATTCGACGTAGAGCACAGAGTATTGGCCATTGGGCCTCAGACAGCAGCATGACTCGCGAAGCCGCATCGGTCGGCAGTAAGCACAGTTATTAGATTGACTGGCTACAGGCTCATATTCGTGGCAGTTGTTTCCACTGTCGATGGTGTGCGGCATGCCAGTCTATAATGTAAGTTCGGTTTACCAGCCAAACCTCAGCGGCGCTGACAGCTTTGTGAGCCATGCGTTCACCCTTTTAGTTGCATCTTTACAGACACACTGATTAATAAGTGAAGATTGTGAATCAAAAATCGTGTGGTAAATAGCAAGATTTTCCTCTCTAGTCGCTTAGATCGAGCATTCCTAGAACAAAATGATAAACTAAAGCGCGCAAGGACCGGCGAATGCGAAACGCAAGTAAAGGGAAACAGGATAAAAAAGAAACAACATTAAAAGAAATCAAGTTATTTTATTCTAGTGGTGCCTACCGGCGTCGTAATGAAAACCTTATCTGAAATTTGACGACAAGTTGAGATATTGGACTGCACCCGCAATACTTCGAGCTCTGATGTCTTAGTAAAAAAAAGTGAAAAGCATAAAACGGGACAGTCGCTTTCAGCATAGACAATGCTTCTGTCTATGCTGTAAGTGAGTGGGATTCTCACTTTCCCGTGAATCAGATCATTGTATATCTGCGGAACGATCTATACGGAGTTGGCTATGCAGTCAACGAAAGAGCCTTAAGAGATAGCTGATGCTATACCCTGAGCATTACAACAATTAGCACCGGCGGTAGCTTTGCTCAGTATCGATTGAGCTCGACCTACGCAGATATTTTGATCGCGTTCCATAATTGTGGAATTCTAAACTCATCTCCAGACGTCGGCTCATATGCTCAACCAGGCGGAGATCCAAGTATCCATGTAAGAAAAACAGACAGAAGTACAAAAAGGACATGGTGCGAAGCCACGCTGCTGACGTGAAGGGTGAAAGCAAAGGGTAGCAAGCAGGGAGAAGAACGTTACAACGCAATGTATGATAAAGCAACGCTCTATACGTGTTGCCGTTGGTGGCGGCTTTGCGTCAAAGACCTTTGTTGGACTAAAGATGTGCATTTTTGCGTTGACGGCTTGTTGGCCACTTTTAAACTATTGTTTTCATAGTTTAAAGACGGAAACTTTTCGCCACTCTGAAAAACGTGCGAGTTTTACATCAGTTTTTATTGCAAAGCCCAACCATCTCAGATGTCGTAATAGCCGGGTGAGCTACTTTGACGTTTGCGTCCGGAAGAAGTCGGAGCAAAATATCAAAATTGGTTGGGATTGCAAAGTGAATTTCATGGTCCTGTCACAGTGCAGGCTGGACACAAGCGCTTTGATCGACTCGATTTAATAGGCGCGTGTTCAAACTGTCCAGTGCACTAAGATGGCATGGCGCTCCCGGAGATTATAATCGCTGCTCTATAAAAAATAGACGACACATTCCTACAATTCATAAGCACCCGCATGTATGCAGCTGCAAAAGAATGGAACATTTCTGATGCGTGCCCTATTCTCCAACTGGCGGAAGACGTCCTCAAGATCATGCCAATTCCGATATCAAACGCGGAGTTGCGAAGCGCGTTTTCCCCCAGGTTGCCTTGACGAAAGCCGAACATATGAACAAGATGAAGGTGGAGTTACTTGTGGCAATGAGTCTGACGTTTGGATCACTGCTGCAAGGCGAGAGTTCTTCAGTGTTTGAGGTTGCCAGGGATCTTCAGCAGAAAATGAATATGAACTACTCGAGCTGTGTCATCATATATTGTAGATGATAATAGTTTGAGGCAAGTCGTGATTTTTGAGCTTCTCATTGTATTTGTTAGCGTTGGCGAGAAATTTGGCGCCGAAACAAAAGTATTGGCTCCTTTTGGCTAATTCTAATTTCTGTTTTGGCATCTTTACTCAGTCGCTCAACGGCAACGCTGTGAATTAGCAGTAGGAGGCACCCGCATATTAAGCGAGCATGAGCGAAATCCACATATTTTATTCTGCAAATGGAGGCAAACTGGGCTAAGTAGGCGGGGAAAAAAGAAACATAATTGTACTATGCACACAAATCTTAACGCGGCATAGCAGATATCGAGGGTGAAAAGAATATGTAACGCTACCTTAGATCAAACCTTCTGGCGCTGATATAGCTGGCGAGTAATGAAGCTATCATGATATATATGAGCGATCGTTAAGTGAGCAGTCAGTGAGTTAGTGATGTTCTTGTCGCGGTTTTTAAGGCATGAAAGTAAAAAGCAATTACATGCGTTCCCTACTTATCTCGAACGGTTGTTTTGGTGTAGACCCAATGTCGTCTTGCTGGAGATACCAATAACTTTAATAGCCAGAAGAGAAGGCGCCGTTATCACAAGAACAGTAAAAATAACCGTCCCCTTCTAGAGTTTCTTATTGCTCTAATGGCCTACGGGGAGAGCAATAGGTAAGGGTCACGAAAAAGTGCACGTCCCTCAAAAAACTCCTGAATGAAGCGCTAGTTGTTTTTTTATATTCTTTAACGCAGAAATTATTCCCCAAGCAGTTTTTTTTTTGCTCACTACAAAGACAGGGAGAACTAGCCATCTCTGTACCGCCCTTCGCGTCATTACCCAAAAATGTTGCAGCCAATTCAATCAAGGTGCTCGTCAGTTTATGGCACTGTTATCGGTTTTCTAAGAAGAATACGCCATAACCTTGTGTTTCCGGAAGCGTATCTATCTCCTCAAAATGAATGCTAAGCTAAGCGGCATTTTTTAATCATAATAATGACCCTATATTGATTTGCAGCGGGCCTACATGCAACAACGGAAAGACTTTACGTTGATGCTCGGCCTGAAGAGAAACGGTCTGCTGCGCGTGTGGTAATTAATAAGCTAAAACCTTTGCTGCGTTGAAAATCTTGGTTCGTTTGAGAGACAGCTAGAACAAGCACGAAATAACGTGCATAAAGTTCATCAACTTTATCGACCATGAGGAGCAATACTTGCGCACGGAGACCTAATACTCTACACATCGTGTACGGAGGACGTCAGTGAAGGGAGGTAATTAATTACTTTTCCATTTAGTCCTGCAATAATGCTTAATGGAACGTCCGTACAATAATAAATTTGCAGTTACTTTTCATCCGAGGCAAGCGGCAGTGGCCATTTGTTTCATAAGTGTAGATGTATTTTTTAGAGTAAGCGTAGTACTCAGTGCATGTCTTACGTCCGTAAAAAGGGAGATTCTATCGCTGTGAATCCAGTCGTTAAAGACTTATGGGAAAAGTATCAAAATATGGCGTAAAAAACAGTGAAAATATGATTTTTTTTTTTTCAATAGTACGTTTAAGCTACAAACCATGTAAGGCAGATCACCGTCTCTTCAGGACGCAGGAAAAGTCCCCGTATACCACGTACCGTTTAAGATTCGTTTATCGTTTGTTTGTTAGGTTTATCATGTTGCCTCCAAATACCCCTGATTCGATTTATTCCTTCCAATTTTCTTAGTATTATGAATGTTTTGGTCTATATAAGCTCAATCGAAATGGATAAGATATACACCAGCATTTATTTTCTTTTTATGGTATTTACACTGAGCAGTCAAAAGCTGTTTACATCTCACCACTGTCGCTGCATACATTCTGAATAAGTTTCCGAACATCTTGTCTGGCTTAGGTTTTGAGTAAGAATGGCGGCTACATCGAGGAACTACCTGCAACTCACCAAAAAAACACGCGGAGAAGTTCACAGGCACATGCACTTCAAGGACTCTGGGGTTAGGGCGGACACGTTCGCTTTTTTAATAGTAAATTCAAATTTCAGTGCGCCTTTTTCTATGAGCCCTTTAAGGCCACTGGAGGCTGCTCTGTCGAATAAGCCATGCGCTCGACAGTGCAAACTAGGAAACGCTCTGTATTTTAACTTTTGTCACTATTTCTGTCCACTTAATACAACAAAACCACTCCAAACGCAATCACACCCACGGAAAGCAATAATCTGATGATTTATGCCAGCTAAGTGCAGTTAGCGCTTTTTGTACTGTACTAAAGCTATATCCTGCAATAAAAGGACACAGAACTAGTTAAAGCAGATTCTGACAACACTAGGTGAGAAAATATAAATATACGAGCCTCACATTAGTGAAGTTTTATTGCGAAAAAGGCGGGCAGGCTTAAGGATTCAGCGCACCCACGAACTGTTCCTCTCTCTCCATGGAAGTACTCTGGAAGTAATAAACAAACACCGCATGAACGTTCCGACGTAGAGTGGGACCGTGCGGTGGTCCATTGACCCAAGGGGGGGGTCAACACACTTGCCATGATAAAGTTTTTCTCCCTCTCTGGAAGTAATAAGGCACTTGTGCAAACTCTTCGCCACGCCGATGTTTGAAACCTCCCTAATTCAGCACGGAAGCAAAGCCCGCGGAGCACTGGTCGCTTTCCTGGACGCTGAAAAGCATACTTCAAGCAGCATTGTGCCCAGCAAACAAAGGCTAGTCAGTTCATTAAAGTTAACAAGAAATGGTGCGATATGGCTACAGGAGCATACGATTGTTAATAAAGACCAAACATTATCTTCTAAATTAAATTTTGGCATGGAAAAACATTAACTGTCGTTGCCGAAGCCATATAGAGTCCGACGGTCGCCTAGCCGAGTAAAACAAGAGTGACCCCGACGGCAAATGCTGACTTCTCATCTATCCGTTTAATTATAGACCGCACGCTGCTCAAACCGGCATTTCGTGCTTGTACCACTGCTACGAGGTTAAACAGTGCAACATAAAGCAAATATACCATAGCTTACACAGCCGCAAAACACATATTTTGAAGAAGGATTCAGTTCCGTGTAACGAGTGCGGTTGCGGTCATAGCTGGCGCGTTGAAATGTTTGCTGTAGTGCAAACAGAACCAGCGCGACGCGGCTTTTCTAAGACTGTTGACCAGAGGAACCACTGCAGACCTTTGTACACTGCTATTCTTTCGGGGTAGCTGGCCGTGTAAGACCAAAAGTCCGGCAAGGATACTTAAGTCTGCTTACGCGTGGAAAGCGAAAGCATTACTGCGCCTGGGTGCATGAATTGACACCCACTCACACACAACACCCCCACACACATGCGCGTATGACGCTATCCGGAATGATGTACGAGGAACGGTTGCGTAACAATTTTGATGCGAAAATTGTGTTTTTGAGACAAGGAAATGGAGCGGTAACTGTCTTACATCTCGTGAGACACCTCAACCGTGCTTAAGGGAAGAGGTAAAGAGTCTGGGAAGCATACAATTGAAGGTGTATATGCGGACGGTTCGAATCTCTGTCGTAAGCTAGCCTCCTTGAATAGCACATGAAAGGTATATGCAACGAGAAATCCTATGACAGCACACTGCAAAAAAATTTTGCACCCTTAAAGGTGCATTTGCGTGTCTATAACTCGCACCCTTGCACTCTCCCAGAAGGGTGCAAGGTATGCTTGTCACACCCGTGCAGTAAAGGTGTGGTCGTTACAGTTGCACTCTTTTCCCGACTGCTTTACAGTTCATAGGTTTTGAGTGTTTTAAAAGACAATGGTCATTTTTTCTGCGTACACCCTTCCAGGAAAGCCAGAAATTCCCCACGAAAAGCTGCCAACGACTTCACTTCGCACTAGAGTTACGGCATCCCGAACAATAATTATGATGCCCCGATATGTCTTTCATGGCGTTTCTGAACCTGTTTGCTGTGGATTCATATTCGTAATGCTTGGATTTTTCTGGATGTATTCAAAGAAGAAAAAAATCTCTTGCTAAAGGAGGCCAACCTTTAGCAAATCCGCTCGTAATGTAACACGATGTTAGCATGTGCCACGTGTTTTTGCCAAATGAACATAAACAGGTATAAGCGTCCCTGGAATGAGTCGTACAAAGCAACTGAGGCGACAGAGTTCAGCACACACACTTGGGAGAAGTTTATTGGGCAGTGTGGTCTAAGGCACTTCAACACTGAAGACATCACTGCTGCGCGCAATACTTACTAAGCCCACGACTTCTCCAAGTTTATATATGTCATTTCAACCAGCCCCTATTAGAAGTCAGTGGTTCATAGCAGTTAAGCTCAAATAATTCAGTTATTTATTACGTTATGGGAGGGCAAATCGCAGTCATAAATGCATGCATCAAAGCTGCAGGTGACATTTAATGGAAAGTTTGAACAGCTCACATAATTTCAAAAACACACTAGATTAAACTACTGCAAAGTTGTTCAAAAAGTCAAGAGCACCCGTGCCACCTTACACACCCTTGCACAAGAAGGAGCTTCAGCAGCCTTGCACCCGTGCACATTTCAAGGGTGCATGGGTGCATTAAAGGTGCTAACGAGCTCGCCGCACCCATGAAGAAACAAGAAAAAGTAATGATGTGGAAAAAGTGTAGTCGTCAGTGTTACATTTTTATAGGCGCAAATTTTTTTCTTGTGCACCCGTAACGCTGTACGACAAACGGATGCGTCACATGTAAGCTATATGCAACGGGAAATCGCATGACACCACCCGGAAAGCTGTACGACAAACTGTTGTCACAATTATGGTACGAATGGTGTCGGAAAAACTGGCACCATATTGTGGTCGGCCAGTGGAGTGTTTATATAGACGACCGACATTTATGTGATTGTCTGAAGTGGGGGGTCTCGGCTTGCTGTGTGCGCCATACGGCCGCATGATGACGTCGCCCTATTTTTCTGACCATCACTGGGATTGTCTGTACCATATGCGAGTACACGCACACACAGACGCCGCCTTTTCTCGTAATGGGACTAGTCGTGCTTTCGCATTAAAGAAACAAATTGATGTATACGAGGGGCTACCCAAAAGAAACCGGACTTATTTTTGTTTGAACTTATTTGTTCACATTTTAAGCACAGACCTTCAATCTCCTTCAAAGTATTCCCCACTTACAATGATACGCTTGTCGAATCCTTCATTCCATTTTTCAAAACATTGTTTAAATTCATCTTTTGTGATGCTTGACAGTGCCTCCGTCGTTTTTTTTCTTCACCTCAGCAACATCAGCGAAACGCTTTCCATACACCTATTTTTTAATTCTAGGAAACAAAGAAAGTAGCAAGGGGCAACGTCGGGAGAGTATGAGGGTTGAGGAATAGGGGTCATGCCATTTTTGGTCCAAACTTGTCGTAGATACAGGGCTGTGTGAGCAGGGGCATTGCCATGATGGAAAAACCAGTCACCCGACCGCCACAAATCTGGCCGCTTCCACCGCACACTGTTGCCCAATCTTTTCAAAACATCCAAGTAGAAAGCCTGGCTAACTGTCTGACCCTGCGGAACAAATTCTCAATGGACGACTCCTCTCACGTCGAAAAAACAAATCAGCATTGTTTTGAGGTTTGGTTTCACCTGACGAGCTTTCTTGAGGGGAGGTGAATTTGAAGTTTTCCATTGGCATGATTGTTGCTTTGATTCAGGATTCGATTCAGGAACACTTGAGTTGTCCCCATAGCATCGTCCTTGTACGTCTTTCTTAATATTTCAAGAGTTTCCATTCAACTTTTTCCGAGCAAAAATCAGAATTTCACCGGCGCACGCTGTTCACAAAAAGCAGCCATTGCAAAAACGACATTCACACAAAACAGTCGTCACTCTAAAACTCTGCCTAAACTAGTCTGACCTCCTTCAACGACGGCACTCGGCTTACTGACTCTGAAATGTTCGTTCTATGCGCTCCTAGTGGCAAAACGCGGTACCACAGAAGCTTTGTCGACCAAAAAATTTAGTCCGGTTTCTTTTGGGTATCCCCCGTATACCGGGCTATACACGGCCTGAATTTCTGCAGGAATGCATCCTTAAGGCTTGTCATATTAGGCATGACACACACCGAAAATTAGCTTAAACGTAGCACAGTTTAAACATCATGTCGCACAGAAGTCGCGGTGCGCCCGCTTACCGTGTGGTCACGAGGCCTTGCCTCTTCAACCTGTACACAGAGACGTAAAAAGTTGAGATGAAGTCAACACCCGCTCAACGATCGCTCTGCACACGCACATCCAGTGACCACGTGACTTTTCTGTTATGCCCGGCCATGCGCACACACTGACGCGAAAAGTCGGGATGGAGAAGCACACACTTATGTGCATTAAAAATTGGAGAGGACACTTAACTGCTTTACGGGTATGTATGATGCGATAGTTTTGATAGGTTAACGCCCGTATATGCGGAATTGGTCATCGTCGACTTTACAAACATAGATGCCTGGGAGTTCTCATACCAGTCCTGGCGCAGTGGTGGAGCGGTTAAGTGATGGCCCTGCGACGGCAGGTGCTGCTATCGGTGCGACTTGTGGGACCCAGGTTGTCCTCCTGGGGAACTCCTCGCCACCAATTGTTAATTTAACTAACACCTGCCACGGTGGTCAGTTTGCTCGCAATCCAGTGGGCAAGTTGTGATGACGCCACAAGTTCACGTGACCTAGGTTGCTACTCCGGCGAAATTCTCCCTCACAACGCCGATGAAGCAGGCGACGACGACGCCGGATTTTCTGCACAACGGCAGCCTTAAAGCTATCGCGTTAAAACCATGGACATGACAGATTACCACGGTTTAACGTAGTGCGTGTGTGTGTCTGTCGCCGCAACAATGTTGCGTCATATGCCACGGAATGACGAAACTTCTCGGTTCAGTATTTTATTCGTCCTCAACAGGTGGCAGCAATATGCCTCCTCCGTCAGTAAGCAGTGGAAATGGCTGGTATAGGACAGTTCAGCCCAGATATGTCGAATTATTGCGTATATCGAACAATAAAAATACCTTCTTGAAAAGCCAATGGAAAGGTATCACAGTACTGTTCACGTTTATCTAACTTGCGTTCAGCGGAACTTTCAATATATCGAACAGCGCCGCGCCCCCTCAAGCGGCGTTTCTGTTAGCGTCGTTCTTCGATCTCATCTCGCGCGTGGAGGCGCTTCAGCTCGCGGCTTTGGGCACCAGCAGGCAACGCTAGCGCTCGGGAACAGTATGACGAGAGAATGCAGAGTGTGCTTGAGAAAGGCCTTCGGTCTCTTGTACTCACTTTCCTTCGCCATTGCCATGCGGTGAAGCCAACCCAGGCAACCAATGACTAAAGACACTCGCCTGGCGTGCTTCGCTGCTGAAGGCGTTGCGGAAACGAACTCTACATTAAACTTACTGCGAGATTATTTCATTTGTAGTGTAGTGGTAACTGTATTACAAATTTATGATAGGTAGTGGCTAGTTCCAAAGCATCGTCCGCTGCAGCTTCGATACAAAGCAACTTGGTCCCACTGGCGCCTAGCGAGCGATGCGCTGCTAGCACACCGGCGGGTACACCACATGGCTGCAAGAAGCTCGTCACTAAAGTGGGCGCTATGCACCCTTGCTTCTAGATGACGATAACCTAATCTACAGCCATTTTTCTGTATCGATTTATCAGTATATTGAACTATTTCGCGAACCCCTTCGAGTTCGATATATGCGCACTCTGGTGTATCTGGTATGCGTGTGGAGCGGATACGCTGTCTAATCTCGTCCAGCAATTGCGGCCGTTTCTGATTGCAGAAAGATGTGAGCCTGCAACTGCTATTAGGTTCGGACAAAATACCAATTACAACGACACCTGCACTCTTACAGCAGTGACCGATGCAATTTGCGCACGCAGTGGCGTGGCTCGAATTCCGCTACAAGTAGTTTTTTTTTGTGTCTCCGGTTTAACTTTGCCAGGAGGGATGCGGATTCCAAAAGGCTTGAGAAGTCAAGTGACTGTGACGACGTTTCGCACCCAAGATCGGCATTCACACGTATAATGAGTAACTGACACGCCAGCTTTCTGGATAAACATATAGGCAAAAAACTCAGGTGAGGTGCACGCTAATGTGTAGGCTCTTGTGTACCCATAAACTATGTCTTGTGACGGCAAAGTAGTCGAAGGGGTTGGTTTTCCAAAATAAAAGCATGGGTAATTCTAGGAATCTGCTGTGAATGTTAACAGGCTTTTATACCGAATAATAATGATAATTGCAGCATGCCCTTCGATTCGCCCTTCGGCACTGCGCCTAAGGGGTGTTGCGGGGATCCCAAAGCTACCAACAGTTGTTACTTTGGGCCTAGTGGCCCAGGCTGCGTGGACTATGTCGGATCAGGAACGAGGAGGCCGTTGATGGAATTGAGAAAGCCCGAGAGTGCTGTAGAGGGGACTGCACAGTCTATTTTACATATTTACAGTTTTTCTCAAAGAAGCATGTGCCAGCGGCGGGTTTATACGCTCTCATGTCCCAAGCAATTTAGCTGGGGAATGTAGATACTTGACGAGCGTGCAGTTGGCTGGACAGCCATGCCTGCCGTAGGTGGCCGGCCACAGCAAGAGGTGCAACCAGAACCCACCTCACAGTTGTTACGTTGGCAAGGGTAGCTCTTCCGACAGCGATGACGATGAGGCCTCCGTGACGCAACACTTCTGGCATGAATGGAAATTCAATACCAGGGAATGCCGGCCCTCCTAGAACCGGTCCCTGACTAGATGCAACTTGAAGCCTCCTTCCCAGAAAGGTCACCAGGTCGTCGACTTTTGTTCGCAGCCATCGTGGGAGAAGACGGTTTTCACCGCCGTTCTCCGCCCAGGGAAGATTGGGGCTTTTGTTTCTTCGGCAACGACCGGCTGACGCAGACTCGCGCTATTTGGAGCACCCCGTCAAAGTAGTTTGCAGGCAAGGTGGGGATGGACTCCCTTCTCGAGACGAAGGAAAGACGCCGCCGCTGCCGCCGCTGCTTGTCGGGAGACGGCGCCAAGTGGTCGCGAGGATGAGGGCTTTGTGGCCAGCTCGCGGGTGCCGCGTGCTCCGCCCCGCGTTGCCAATGCACAGTCACAACAGCCCACTGAGATACTCGACCGAAGGTGTATCGTTCACCGAGCGACACGTCGGCCCTTTGTGCCTAGGACATCGGAAGGTGGTCCTCGAAGCAGAGGCAGATGGAGGATGAGAAAACTTAACGGCTTATTCTCAAGGCAGAAATGAATATGGAAATTCTCTGTGCAAGACAGAGCACGCGCTTTAGTACCCTCTCACAACGCCTAGGGAATTTTATCATTCCCTAGGGGTCAACGTCCGACATGTAAAAAGGTCACATGACACTGCCCGCTTGCGCATGAAGCCCCGTCACTTCCCGTACTGACATGTCTGGGTCTAATGTGGCAAAAGGTGTATTATCGCAACCCTATGGCCCACTTGACGTACGACGCATCCCTGGTATCCCCGTTCCTATCCGGCCGCCGACGGCGAAAAGCTTCTGGCTAAGAGTCATAGCACTCCTTTGTGCTGAAGCTGAAATCCCCCGAATGGTTCCCGGGTCACGCGTGAAGCTGCAGCTGTTAATCTACGTCATTTTCCGATATTGCAGCCGATAAGCTTGCAGATGCTGATACCAAGAAAGCAAGAGTTCCAGTGTTTGATGCGGTCCCCTCGCCGAGCGCACGTGGTGGTGGTGGTGGAAAACATTTATGTACAGGTATAATACAGGAGGCTATGCATGAGCTGACCCAGAGGGGGCCAGCCCTTACAAATACTAGGTGGTGGTCCCTAGTTCGGGACCCCAGTGGCATCGGCCGCCGCCCGGGCTCGCCCGACCAAGGCCCGTTGGGCCTGCAGGTCAGAGCAGCCGAGCAGGGTCGCCTCCCAGTCCTCCCGGGTTGGGTTGGGGTGAGGGAGGATAGCAGGGTTGGAGGGACAGGCCCACACCATGTGGTAGATGTCCGAAGACTTCTCCGTACAGTGCGGACAGCTGCCCGAGAAAGAAGGGTCGAAGTGTTTCATAGCTGCCGGGCACAGCAAAGTATTAGTATACAGGCGGAGCAGAAGCCGCTCCTCCGCCTTTGACAGACCTTTACACGGGCGGGGATAAAGACCATGGCCAGATTGATAGAGTAAAACGATGTCTTTGAAGGTGTAAGCTGGAATAAATTCGAGTTCCTGATCGTCAGGGTCGGAGGGGAATGTCCGGTGAGAGAGCGCGCGGGCGGCGGCGTCAGCTGCCTCATTTCCCTCAAGGCCCATGTGAGCGGGAGCCCCAACGATACGCCGGTGCGCGGGGTCACCGGTGTAGACGCTGTTTTGAAGAATGCGGTAGGCTAGATACGGTACCCAGCCCTGCTCGACGTTCCGACATGCCCCTCGCGAGTCGGAAATAATTGTTTTTGAATTGGAATCAGATGCAGCCAACGCAATGGCGACCTCCTCCGCGTGTGTTATGTCACGGGCTCGGAAAGTAAGGCCGTTCACTGTTTTGGATTGGTGGATGACTGCGGCTGTGTACCATCCCCCATGGTGGGGGCCTGAGGCATCCACGTAGAATACGCCGGGTTTCGATCCATAGTGGCGGGCCAGGGCTTCCGCCCGCGCCAGGCGCCGGCCATTATGGTCCTCACGATTCATGTTCGCGGGAAGAGGGCGCACGTGGAGGGCGCATCTCCACTGGGATGGAATACGTACGCGCTCTTCCATGAGAGTGGTATGTTGGATGTGTAGTCGGGCAAGGAGGCGGCGACCCGACGATGTCTTCGAGAGACGTGTGTATTGGTTAGTCAAGTGGGCTTCCCGGAGCTCCCGAAATGTGTTCACCATGCCTAGCCCCAGGAGGCGCTTGTTGGAGGTGGTCACGGGGAGGCCTAGAGCCCGCTTAATAATTTCGCGGAGGATGACTTCGAGTGAATCCTCGTCTTGCTTCCGCAGGTGGAGGTATGGAGTCGAATATAGAATTCGACTGGTTACAAATGCATGCGCCAGCCGCAAGGCGTCCTTACATCGTAACCCCCCGCGCTTGTTAGAAACCCGGTGGACCAAGCGGCCCACCTGGTCCCCCACCTGACGGAGTTTGGCCAATGTTGTTTCTGACCGTCTGTCTTGATGTATAAAGAGCCCCAGTACCCGGACTTCGATATATTCAGGGATTGGACCTGTCTCGAGAGACAATGAAATTTTGGCTGTGCACTTTGGTGAGGGGCGTATGTGCACAAATTCAGACTTTTGGGTGGAGCATTGGAGGCCGCAGCGGCGAGCATAACGGTCCACTATGGTCGCCGCCTCCTGCAGGTTAGCCTCAATGTCTGCAAGGGAACCCTGCGTGGCCCACAGGGTGATGTCATCAGCTTACAGCGCATGCTGCACACCGGCGACAGCGTCCAGCTGGGTCGGTAGGCGCATCATAGCCAAATTGAATAAGAGGGGAGAGAGCACCGCGCCCTGGGGTGTACCCCTGGTTCCTAAATGAAAAGGGCCATGTTCTTTATCCTGGATCCGAATGTAAGATTGTCTGTCGGTTAAGAATTGCCGAATGTATTGAAAGGCATTTCTGCCGCAGTTAGTTTGAGAGAGGTGGGTGAGAATGATCTCGTGGGTAACGTTGTCGAATGCACCCTTCAAATCCAAGGCGAGTACGACCTTGTCATTGTGAGGGTATTCCACGAGGTCGAGGACAGCCCGATTGAGTTGTAGCAGGACATCTTGTGCAGATCTGTGTGGGCGAAACCCGAACATGGTGTCTGCGAAAAGGTGTTTGGATTCCATGAACTCGGACAACCTGTCACGTACCATCGTCTCCATGAGTTTGCCCACACAGGAAGTCAGAGAGATGGGGCGGAGGTTGTCCGTGTTGATGGCCTTGCCAGCTTTAGGAATGAAGGTGACCAGGGCGGTCTTCCACTCGATGGGTAGTGGCACTTCCCCAAGCCAGATTGAGTTAATATAATTCAATAAAGACAGGTATGCTGGGTCGGGGAGGTTGGCTAACAATTTGACTGTAATTATGTCCCGACCCGGAGCGGTGCCACGTTTCATTTTTGCCAGGGCCGCCCTCAGGTCATAGAGCTGGAACGGTTGATCCAGCTCAACGTTCTCAGAACCTGCATAAGAGTACGCCGGCCCGCGGGAGTCCTGGGTGGTGCACAAGTACTGGTCCCGGAGCTTGTGCGCCAATTGATTTGTGTTGCCCTGAAAGCGCACGTGGACCGACAGCTGCAATTACTGTTGGTTGAAACGACCAGTTAGTCCCGTTTTATCTTCTGAAATGTAACAGAGGGGACGCGGCAAATGAAATAGCCCATTTAATCAAAATTTTCGATTTGCAATTCTTTTCTCACGATTCTCGAGTCTTCATCTTTCTCTCGAAGAAAAAGTTATAGTAAAATATTATACTGAAATTTTTAATAATAAAGTTTGTTCATATGTGATCGTCCAAAACTCTGAGCGAGTCGCGCTTCTGATGGTATTGATGCGTCAAGGATTCCACAGGTTTCCGAAGAGAGAGAACCGTCATGTTAGCATCGTCGGGAAGAGTGGGCAACCGAGCTTCCTACGGCAACAATGTCGCATTTCTTTGAAAAAAAGGAAAAGCAAACGCGCCGATCAATAAACATCAAGCATAGCGCTGCGACCAGCTGCTTAGTCACATGGTAGCCAGAATGCCTCCATTGGCTCAGTCGCGTACGCATCGACGGCTCAGTTGGCATGTGCAGTTCAGGTTGCGGAGAGATGCGTGTATGTCGTCTGCAATGGTCCCGAGAAGTATACGTCCGTTTAGGCCGCCTGTTTGGCGTTTACAGCTGGCACGATTGGCGAAGACAAGCTTCCATTTCTTTTCTTTTCGGCTACCTTTCTTTCTTTTTTTTACTGACACAGACATACATGGAGTTTTGGTGCCTGAATGTGGCGCATGCTACACTTATTTACATAACTGAAGGAAAACACTGGAACTGGCGACATCACGCTCAACAAAGCACAGCTACAACAAGCACAATGCACTATAGAGGTAATGGATTAGACACGCCGGAAATGCTAACATAAAATATAAAAATAAACCACAAGTAATGACATTTCCTAATGACATAAAATGAGGATATACTATAAGCAATGATATCTCCTAATCACAGTAAATGGTATGGAAGCCACAAATCCAGGAAATGAAAAAGAAACACTCAGCAGCAACATTAACGATATCACATACATCAGGCACATGATTGAAATACATATAAATGATTACCAGGACACTGAAGAGCATAAGCCGAAGCGAACCATTACAGAATTTACACAGGCGGTATCTAATACCTTCCGAGGATGCCACTGTCCTTGAAGGAAGATTTCAGCGCTATGGAAGCCCGTTTCTGTAGCGCATGCGTTGGACAAGGACCCAATACCTTTTTCAGAATGAAAGGCCTTTTATCAAGGGTGGTCAAGTCCCTCTTCAGTGGGGTCCTAAAACTGTCATGCTCTGGGCAATCCAGTAACAGGTAAGGTACAGGCTCATCTCGTGACCACATGCACAACGTGGGTAGACTGCACGCCCAATTCTATGTAGAAAGTGAGTTGTGTAGGCTGTTCCCAATCGTAAGCGGTCAATGAGTTTCTTTGCTTTGGTTGCTTCTGTGACAGTTGTTAGTTCCAGCCCAAGAGCGACCGAGACGGCCGTCGCCGCATCGCTATCACACTGATACACAGTCAGGTGCACTTCCTAGAAAGGTTTTGAGCATTTTAGACTGTTTTTGGCCCACATGTTGCGAAATAAACTTTGTTCCCACTTCGAGTTATTGATCAATTCGCCCTCTCCCTACCATATGCTAGCCGTCTCGGATAGCTCAGCTTGTAGGGCAACTTCTTCGGTGAGGCGGTAGTTCCAGCTTCGAACCCCAGACCACGGCGAATTTTCTAAGCTAAGAATGTTTTATGGATGTTGTATAGTTTTCCTGTGTATCCTTATGGCATTATCACTACAGCGCGAAAGACAAGGACGAGACGGGTACACAAAAACATTCACCTCCTTTGAAAGGCCCCGACAAAAGGTTTACAAACACAGAAATTCACATAAACATCCGAGTTACACACCATAGAACCACACTCCTCTGATCGGGAATGCCGCTTCTGTGGCGAGATCTGCAATCTATATCATATGGCCTCGGCCTGTCAGGCCAATCCCAAATTAGTGCGCAATTGTCTGCCAACGACCGGGGGGTGTGAGGCGGTCCTGACCAGCTCGCAGCTCGAAGAACATGATCGGCTCCTCAACTGAACATGGGCGACGGCATGCTCTAACACACTACCGGACTATGGGCTCCGACTACATCAATCCCTGGCTCCTAAGCATGTCAATAAAAGATTTTCACCAACACCTACCCGCGTGCCCCGTTTCCTCTGACCTGCCAGCCCTATAAATAACGTGAGCGCAAATGGTGAAACCTGGACTTGAATTTTTCAACTTTCAGCCTTTCGAGCCAACTTTTGCGACACAAGCACAGAAAATGTGCTCGCATGAAGCGTGATATGCGTTACGCTCGACTGGAGACAACCGCGCTCCAACCCCATTTTTTCCTGACTCCGTTTCTACCCAACATACGTGAACAAAAGCTACTTGACGTCTCCGCGGCTTGCTCGGAGGTCAACACCGCATTTTTCTAATCTCACGCTGACAGCTCGTTCTATTCATTATTTCACTAAAGAATGAGCGCCTTTTGTCGTAGAGAAAAGAAACCTGCCCGAGCATTTGGCAACGGAAGTGTCAGCGGTCGTGAAAGCCCCTCCAGCCTTAGAACAAACACCTCTTCGCATGAAACAACATAATTGCCCGGGAGTGTGCTTCTTGCCGACCGACGCTTTGTCCCCGCTCGAGCCCGTCCGTACGCCTAAGATGTGATTTTGTTAAGAATCCTGACGAAAAAGCGAAAGCAAAAGGCGGTGCTTGCTCAAGAGTTTTTGAACTTCGTACTCCTTTTAAGTATTTTTGGTACAGTAAATTCTATAAGGAAGGCATAGCACATAAGAAAACAAAACTGTTTCGTTGATGCTGGAGTATTGCATGTTGGAAATAAAAAGTAATTCTTTATTTGCTAATAACATTCGCCACTTCGACTTTTTCATGCAAGTTTAAGCACCCGAAATTTTTTTTTATCTGCTTCCTCCTACATACGCATAATCCGAAAAAGCGAGGATCCTCTTCCTCAATCCAGGAATAGAGTCAACAGTGCTCTCGCATATCTTTTAGGTGCACAGTAGCGCGCAGTGCAAGAAAATGAAAATGCCCCATGAAGCGAGAATCCAAAGGAGAATTGTGCGTAAGGGTCCTTCCCCAGGTTGAGCCGTAGGCCAAATTCACTAGGTGGTATGAGCAATCACCTCATTCCGCTGACACTTCGGCGCCAGCGAAGTCTGAAAACACTGAGTACAACCGCGCAGAAAGGAACACTTGAGCCGGAACCGCAGGTTTATTCAAGCGTTAGCAGCACCGCTCGTTGTAGAGGATATTGGCGGTCCTGGTCGTTCGGCTAAGTATAAGGGCGGCTGACAGGGCAAGGAAACGAAAACAAGAGAAGGAAGTCGGAGGTGTTTGCGGTCCTTGCGCTGTCGCTGCTGACAGCCGACCCTCTCCGGCGCCTGGCGGTCTGCGCATTTGCCCATTGTTTGGTTCAGCGAGGAAACACGGAGTGCTGCAGCCGTGGGGCGGTCAACGTTCGTGACTAGTTTTGGGAAGAGCGGTAACGCAGCCAGCAAGAAAGTTGCCTGGCTCTGCGCGCGCGCGCGAGGCATAATGTAACGCGTTGGCTCTTGCTCTCAACGCAGTGGCCTCAAAAAAAAAGGCGTCAAAAATATTGCAGTCAAGCATATCTGCATCTGGTAAACAAACCACACGTCAGCTTCGCTGTCTTCTTCATGCCCTAACAAAAACCCACAATCAACACTGCCGCCGCATCGACAAGTCACGCACGTTGTCTGGCTGTTGGCAGAGCGTGAGCGAACGTTTCTAGGGTGCCGCACCTGCTCCGACGAACTCATAGAACCGACGCCCCTAGAAACAACACTGCAGGCTCTCAAAGGCTGTTAGCATCCATATTTCGTCGGTGGTGAAAAGAAAGGCAGTGTAGAACATACTTGAGCGCGTCTAGTGAAACATACTTGAATACCAGCAGTCCACGTAAGCGTTGCGCCTGCCATTGGCGCATCCAACATATCTAAACGTGAGTAGTTTACCGAGAGGGCGGATGCACGCATGACACAACACACAGCATAAGGAGCAATGCGTCTATGTCCTGAGTACATCTTTTGGACGAGGCTGTTTCGTGTACAAGAACACTTCAGTCTCAAAAATGCCACTTTTTGAGGTTCGTGTGAGTTTTTTTTATGCATAGCATAGGGGCGGTAAAGAAAAAAAGAACAGAGCTGCGCCAACGTGCTCGCTTTTCGAATTTGTTTTCATCGCGCTTTCGCCTGAATAACAACACAAAGGCGATATAGTGGTCCGCGATATAGTCATGGACGACTGTAGCGTAATTTTTTCGCCTTTCAGGCACAAGCGCGATGAAAAAAATTCGAAAATTCGTAGGTGCCGTGCTGGTCGCATCTCTTTTTATTGCGATTGTACGGCATCCACAAAAGTTTCATGGGTAAAGCTTTTCACGAACACATGATCAGTGTAATCGTCGCAGCATTACTTTTTGCTCACAAAATTTAGACCAAGGAGTACCTGGATAATAAATAGGAAATAAGCCCGTATATGGCCAATGCCTGGTATCATGCTGTGTACCCGAAAAGTTGCCAACCTAGATGCGCTCGCGAACGAAAGCTGGGGTTTCTCAGATAGAAATAATGGTGAAGAAGGCCCTGAAGCATGGCCTTCGTCCCGTCACACTGACAGCGCTGAACGATACATTGATGAAGGGAAAAAGCAGAAACCATCGTTGCAAAGGTTGCACCCTGAGAAGTACTTCACATCGTCCTTGTGTTGCACAACCAACAGCTACTGTGGACAGCAGCGCGCATGTAACGTGCTGTTACGGCAGCTTCCTTTGATTACTTTTCTAAAAGAGTTTATGCTCGGCGCACCATTAACGCGAAAAGCAGTGTTTTTCAGCAATCACGCTGGTAATAAATGCATGAAAATGGTGCGTTTTAACCACTGTGGTAATAACGGAGTAATTGCCCATTGGAGTCCACCGAAGCATAGCCTTACGGCTACAAAGGACAGCAGTACAGTGGTGCTCCCGGGTTCGAACCCCGGGTCAGGAGAGAATTTTGTGGACAAGTTTCTGTGCAAGCCTGTACAGCTGTCCTTTGTAGCCGTATGGCTCGCTTGGATGGATGGATGCCAATGAGCAATTACTCCCTTATTACAAATCTACTCCACTTTCAGAAAACGGGCGCTAGTACACAGGCTGGCGCTGTGTACTAGGGTGCGCAGCGCCCGTCCTGTGTACTTCTTTTTTTCCGTGTCCTCGTTTTTGTCGTGCTGAAAAAACTTCAAGAAACTATGATCAGTACACCATTATTGAGTTTTCTCACAGAGCCGCGACGACAATGAGATTTGAAAAAAAAAAGAAAAAAAAAACTTGTACTTACAGATCAAAACAGCAAACTTTATTTGAAAATAAAATAACCAGTAAGATGCGGTAAAATATACAACAAAAGTAGAAGCATAACTTTAGACGCACAATATGCGCCAAAGAAGTAGTTGAACAATGAATCTCCAGCAAGCTTCACGTCCCCCAGTTTGTTTATACCATCTAAATTTTGTTCCAGAATAATTCTTGTCAGACCAACATGTACCGAAGACTAAATTTATCTGACCGTTGTCGGAGCTCGTAGTATTTTACCTTTACCTTCAATAACTGCACTCTCGACCGTGCACTTCCTCCATGTCCGCTTGCCTTCTAAGACCTTTTCGCCTTCCCTTTACGCATCCTTCGCATTTCTCGGCATTGATTCCCCGAGAACTCGGCCCTTTCGTTCCCTCTCCCTCGAACAGCGGGCACGAACGCAAACTAAAATAGTGGGACGCCATCACCGAATTCCCTCGTCGAATACAGGAAACTCTTCTCGGACCTCGGTCCGCATCCCACACCCCACGATCGATTCTCAGTCGGTAGCGTGATAAAGCCATGCCCCGCCAAACGAGAATAAGAAGCTAGCGTCTGCTCAACGAAGCAAAGGAAACCGCGACTGATTCCGGAGATTAGCGTATATTCGTGCCCGTACCACGCGACCGAGCGAGCCGGCTCGACCTCGCTGACTGTGCTACTCGCGAGTCCGGTCATCGGTATAATTGAGGAACGACGCGTGGCGTCCGTGGCGCGTAGCAGGCACCGGGAGCCCACGGCGGCCAGGTTACGCCACGGGCACACGTGTACCTGCGTGCCCGGCAGACTGACGCTGGCAGCGCTCGCCAGACGACGCCTGTGATCGAAGCCCAGCCGGCCGTGACCCGAAGTTAAACGACCGGGCGCACCGGGCCAGACAGACGTGCGTTGCACGGAAAAGTAATGAAGAATCGCTGCCGCCACTTTTCAGCCTTTCCCGGGACGAATGATGGTTTCCTGCCCGCTGCACGAGCTTTACGTGGCCGCTGCAATTTGCGCTGTGCGGCGGCGCAGGCGAAGCGTCTTTGTGCAGCGAGGTTTGTGCCAGCGCATCGCCTTTTTACCATAAGGAGGAAAAAAAGATTCGCGGGTTATCATTGCCTTCCTTCCTTTTTTTTCTTTCTTGCGCGCTTCCTCTCTTCTAGGAGGCCGTGTTGACAGAAGCCGTTCAGGCGTGCGGGCTGCCACTCCCATGCGAAGAGGGATAAAACGCTCCTTAACTATCCCTTACACGTTGCGAAAGCCTCACGTGAATGTGGCCGCGCTGCCCAAACGAAAATAACATCACGTAAGGCACAATACTACGGCTCCCTCCACGCACGCGTAGAATGGTACCCGGCGGTCGACGTTTAATCGCTCTGCTTCAGTGGCTTCGTGGTTTCTCCGTTATGCATGAACACACACACACGCACCCTAGCGTTCATCAATCAGGAGAAGGCGAGGCCGCGTTTTAACGGCAGAACAACGATCTGCGCAAAGCAACGAGGGAAAATGTGCGCCTTTCTCCTGATCCGAATGGCGGTTGAGTGAGCAGTGACAGTGAACAGAACGTGCCTGAGCATGTCGATCGCGTTCTCCGGCGCATTGCGCTCAGCGCGTGGTCTCGGCATGTATCGGTGGTGAAAGATTTCTTTTCTTTCCCCTAAAGATAAGCCCAGTTCAGCTACTGCTGCAGTCCGTTGTTTGCTATGACGCATTGAACTGAACTAACCTTATATTTTCCCTTAAGGCTACGCAACAAACTATACACAAGCGAACAGCGGCATTATTGCCTGACATCCATCTGCACCATTAATCATAGTGCAGAATACACAAAAATATTTGGACACTGAGACACTTCTGTTTTAGAAATGAAAAACAATATCATAACTTTATGTAATAGACAAAGCACGACCAGATCATTCCCAAGTGTCAACAAAAATTATTTAGGCCATTTGAATAACTAAAGAGCAGTTTTTTCGCACACTAAGAGGCGGTAATATATACGCTCAACAAGACATGACATACCAAACATGCTTCATAAAAATAAAATATCAGGCATTTAACGTGCTGAGAAATTAAAGTATTCTTTGTGGTATTATTTGTGCATACATCATTAAGTCTGTTGTTCGAACTTTTTTGCCAGTTTTTGGAAGACACCTCGAGTGGCATTCAAGTTCTATTCTCTATTTACTTGATTGAGATTGTTGTTAATTTCCTCCATTTTTTTTTTGTTTCACACTTTTTGTTTCCGCAGAAGGAGCTGAAAAGTCCTTTGTCTTAAAAATAATGCTGTTCTTCTGCCTCACTGCAGGGGCTCGGGCCGTCTATACGCCCGGGCACGAGAATGTGCTATATCAACGAGCCTCGCCCGGGCCTAGGTTTGACGTTGCGAGTCCGGGCCTGGCTTCGGGTTACACACAGAGGCGCTGTGTACGGACTTTTCATTATTTCAGGGTGAAGAACAGACGGCGCTTTTAGAGCGCTAGAACTAAGACCTCCCCTCAACGATTTCGCCACTGTCTGTGCGGCTGACCTTGACCTGAAACAAACTAAAATACAGCACTTATTTGGCCGCGAGTAGGTTTCAAACACACGGCGGCGCTAACAGATCAGCTTCACTGGCCACTACGCCATCACCGCATTTTTCCCCCCGGAAAGAGAAACATGTGTTTAATTACAATAATATAGACAATACACTGGTAACAGATAGACTTATAATCTAATTTTATAACATTCGCGTTTTTACACAGCGAGACAAAAATGCCAGAGAGAAGGAGACAGTATACATGTAAATATGGGATTCGGTGAGAATGTACGGAAAAGTTAGAGAGAAAGGTCGAATATTACAATCAAGGAAATCATGAGATGAGAGACGATTAAGGCGAGGAAAAAATAATAATAAAGAAAAACTCTTTTTAGTACGGGAAAGAAAACTCAAGGTTGAAGATGGAAATAGGACGGAGGAAGGAAAGAATCAATGGAGACCAGTTGGTGCAGATTAGTGAAGGCCGCGCGCGGACTGTTGCCCGGCAAAGACGGGCTGTTCTGTCAGTACGACTGAAAGCGATGAGCTTGGCGCGCCTTAATTTCGATGGCTGTCTGTCGGCCACGCGCCAGCCCATCTTTCAATTCGGAGTCCAACTCCGGGGTGTAAAACGCGCACAGTGCCTAGTCAACTTTGTTAACGAAGTGCCACAAGGCTGGCTTGGGGTTGCGCACACACTTCATCACATCAGTATTCGCCCTCCAGAAGGAGTGGCGCTCCAGTATTAGGACCACGAGGGCACATCTAAGCTTTGGAGACCTGCCCATGTGACGTCCAAACTTTCGCGAAACAAACTTCGAAGTTCATCCCAGAGTATCGACCCTGTGTTGCAGTCCAGGAAAACGTGTTCCGCTGTCCCCCGCTTACCACAAAAAGGGGAAATGGCACCCCACGAGAGAAAGAAGCCACGCTCCTCTTGCCGCGCCCACGCTGCTAAAATTTTCGTGTGGAAGCAAAATAAAACGTCTTTGGAGCCCGTGGACACTGGGAGCATTCGGATACGTCTCAGAACGTCGGTCGCACCGACTCACCCCAGGAGAAACCGATGGAGTGGCGGTGGGAGTACTTTGGTCATCAGATCCCAGCACAGTTTGGGTTTCACTGTACTGAGGTACTCCCAAGAAAACTGCTGCAGTATCCGTTCAAGGTCTCGTGCCTTATCTCTAGAGTACGCGGTGGCCAGGATGTCACTGCGTATCGGTCTTGCACCCACAGGACTGCCAATAGTTTTTATTATCAGGTTCAGAGGCTCGTTACTGCAGGATACCCCCTCAACGTCTTAGCAGCAGTAGCGGAGGGAATGTTGAAAAAGTTGAAACTTGGTACCGCAGTCGACCACAGTACCAGAAGAAAAAATGTGTCTGTCATACCCTACATTCATGTTGTCTCGCATAATTTGAAAAGAATTGGTAAGAGAGCCGGAGTAGATGTAGTGTTTTCAGCTCCTGTGAAATTGAGAAGTTTGTGCGCGCGTGTAAATGGCCACAAAAAGTCGATTGAAGCTGAACCCGTCTGCACAAAAAAGCCTGAGGTTAAATTTGTGAAGTGCGTAGAAAATCTGTTGTATTCGATCCCTTTGAGTTGTGGTGGTTCCTATGTTGGACAAACTGGTCGTTGTTTCAACGATAGGCTGAGGGAGCACAAAAATGATGTCAAGAATGCTGCCCGCCACATCGGTGTTCACTGTCGTGATTGTTCTTGCCAGCCTTTATACGACAAAAGCAGGATTGTTGATAAACACCAAGATCAGCTGACTAGAGAAGTTATCGAAGCGTCTGAGATCTTGAAGCTGGGTCAGAGGTGTGTAAGCACCCCTTCTGTCGCTATCTTGCAGAAAGAATATGAATTTTTGCACACGCGTTAGCCTTGTCTTATCATTTATGTGCCTGGCCGGAGGGATATCTGTCACTGCTCTTTGTATTTTTCTGTTTTTCAGTGTCGCTGCTGCCTTTATAAGCATGGCTTACTGAATAAACATTCTGTAGTTAGTCAGCGCTGCGTATCGTCCCTTCTTTTCCTCTGGCCTTGTGCCGTTGCGCTGTTTCACAAGAAATCGTATCGGTCTCGCTGTGGCTAGCCATTGTGCCACATCTGTGGAGCCATGACACTGTAGAACTGCTAGCGCGAAAGGATCGCACCAATTACAAAACTATAAAAAAAAGAAAATGTTTACTACATTCCAGTTAGTGCAAAAGCTCGGATTTTTGCTACGTAGAAGAAGAAGACGAACAGGTAGTGCCGCGGAACGGAGGAGATGGAAGTTGATGAAGATGCTCTGCAATGCACAGCGCGAGAGTGTGGCGCAGTTCAACGCGAGGCGTGCTCAGCTGCGTTGATAGCCTAGTGGTCTCGCGCAGCGGCCTTCGAAGCTTTCGCGCCGCCATGGGTTCGGCTCCCAGTCGTGGATATTGAAGTGATTTCTTTTCACTAAGCTTTGAACCTGCGGACACACATCGGCAAGAGACGATTTTGCTAGGCTCCGAACGTCGGGATAAGTGCTTTCGCGTTAAAACCGCCGCAGCGTAACCGAACATCCCGCGTGTTTAACTGTCAGTCTCTCGAGTTGTGCTTTGGACGTCGACGTCGTCTTCATCAACTTCCACCTGTGCGCAGTTGATCCGAACACCATAACTAAAGTGAACAGAGCACCTAAATTGTATTCGACCTAACGACGCTAATTCGTCCGTAATTGTTTTTTAAGTATCGCGCGAGCGTCGGCTGTCCGGCGCTGTTGTGCTGTTGGTCGGAGGGATATCTGTCACTGCTATTTGTATTTTTCTGTTTTTCAGTGTCGCTCCATTCCCCATACTCCGCTAGACCTTTCACGGTGGTGCAACACACGTCAAGAGGTCGTCGCCCTTCTTGTTAAACCAGCACGCACCCCTCTTATTCTAGTTTCTTTTTATGGCCGTCCTAGCTCCGCATCTCCCAATCTTGGATGGGTACGTTTCCTTCGTTGTACCAACCCGGGTATCCCTATTCTAGTTGGTGGAGACTTCAACGGCGCACACACTTTGTGGGGTTACCCAGCAGATTCCTCAAGGGGTGCGCACATCCAAGGCAGCTTTTCAGATAGTTCCTTTCAACTTTTAAACCACCCGAATACCTCTACCCGCCCAAGAGGTGGCCCGTATTCACCTGACTTGACTTGGTGGTTAGGGCCCGGTAACCCTCATTGGGATGTTGAATCAGATTCTTGGGGTAGTGATCACTGCCCTATTTTTATCTCCCTCACTCCTTCGCGTCTACGGAAAGTACGCCGCAGCGTACGCATAACATCATGGGACTCTGTACGCGCTGACAATCGTTTATCTACATTCAACCCGTCTTCAGCAGTGTCTACCCTCTCTGATGTTCTTGCAACTTATACTATTACCAGTACTGTAAATGAAGGTGACCCAAACCCGGACATACACCTCCTGAATCTGTGGGCTCTTCGTCGCCAGGCCGATCATTATGCTTCTCGCAACCCTGAGGACCCCTTGGCTCTTCTCTCTCTTCACCGAGCTACCGCCCGAGCGCGGCGTTATGCAAAGCAACTAGGCAGGAAACGTTGGGCTGCATGGTGTGCCCGCCTGTCCTCTACGCAGGGCAATCGACATCTTTGGAGAGTGTTTCACGCCATAGAGCGCCCTTCTCAGGTTGCAGATTACACTGAAAGCATTCGCCTCGCGCTGAATGTGGACGAAGATACATTTGCACAACAAGCGGCCCGTCAGTTTTTTCCACACCATGACTGCACCCCTACATCTCCTCCAGTCTTATCGGTTACAGAGCCTTCCGATGAGGTTACTTCTGATCTAACCATGGCAGAATTGCTAGCCTCCATTGAACGCCTCAAAACTACCACTTCTCCCAGGCACGACGGCATACCAAACTCTTTATTCCGTAACTTGGATGGGTCTGCTTTGCAAACCCTACTGGATACTTTCAACCAAGTGTGGCGTTCTGGTGTCATCCCTGGAGAGTGGAAGCATTCTATTGTGGTCTCAATACCCAAGTCAGGTCAGCCTCCAGTATCTCTTTCGGCTCTTCGTCCAATTTCTCTCCCGCCTACCATCTGCAAGCTTTACGAAAGCATTCTCGCCGCACGCTTGTCGTGGTGGCTAGAATCACACGATAGTTACCCAGATTCCCAAATAGGTTTCCGTCCCCAAATTGGAACGGAGGATGGTCTTGCTACTTTGGCTACTGACGTGCTTCACCACTCTCCGCAGAGTCACCTCGTTCGAACGGTAATCGCGACAGACATAACAAAGGCTTATGATAACATCCTTCACTCTGCCATTCTTGCCTCCCTTCAAACTATTGGTCTCCCTCACCGGTTTCTCCTATCCATTCACACCTTTTTAACAAATCGAACCTTCAGTGTACGGGTCCATGGAAAGCCCTTTGGTAACTTCACTTCCAATAGAGGAGTGCCCCAGGGCTCCGTTCTCGCCCCCACATTATTCAATGTGGCTTTTATTCCTCTTGTTAGAGCCCTAGAGACCATCCCTTCTATCCGTGTGCTTGCGTACGCCGATGACATAACCTTGTGGTGCTGTCACCCAGATGCGTCTATCCATCAGTCGGCCCTCCAACATGCGCTAGATGTCTTGACATCTCGCCTCCCACCTCTGGGTCTAACCCTCTCGCCTACTAAGTCATGTTTCATTCGCATTGGAAACAAAGCCGGCTTACGGAAAGCGGTCCCTTTAAACTTTACAGTAGATAGTTCGCCGATTCCTCAGGTAGAAACTGTTCGTATTCTTGGCCTCCTCCTTCATACCTCTGGGACTGGCACCCCTTGGCTGACAGCAACACGTCAATCAGTTCACGCTACTATAGGTCTGATTCGTCGCATAGCTATGCGATCTGGTGGCGCACGTGCTCATACGGCCCACCATCTTGTGCGCTCTATCCTTCAGCCACGGATAATATATCAGGCACAATTTCAACGTCTCACCCGCAGACAGTGGGACTCCCTTGAAGCTATCAATCGTGAGGCTATGCGCGCCATAACATTTTTGCCTCGTTTGACACCCATACCCGTGCTTCAGGAGTTCGCCCAAATTAATACTCTCAGTGAACTCATCGACCAGCTGGTGGCAAACAGAGCTCGCAAACAGTCTCTACAACTTCATCGTTTAAAGACGCTCCCTCCGTGGTCGTATTGTCAGCTCACAGACAATCGCCCCACTGTTTCCCCGTCGGTATCAGCCGCGCATCTGCCTGAAGGGTGCATATTGTACACCGATGCATCACATACTGCAGAGCGGGGAGTTACTGCTGTATATAGTCCCTCCCATCCGGATCTCAACTCTCGTGCGACGTACACCGCAGATACATGTACCCCCCTGGCATTGGAACTTCAAGCCATTTACAATTTCATTGCTTCCCTTCCGCTCGTTCCCACATTCAATGCAGTTCATATTTATACAGACTCCCTCGCCGCCCTTAAAGAGCTTAAGGCTGTTCGACGCACATTCCAGATTACACAATCAATTCACCTACTCTGCGCAAAATACCCATGTCCTGCACGCATACACTGGATTCGCGGTCATGCTCACGATCCACATAACATTCAAGCAGATGCTATGACTCACATTGACACTTCAGACGACCCGCCACCTTCCCCTCTTCCCCCAGATCCGTTCCTGTCCCATGTCTCCGATTCACAAGCTCTGCGCCAGCGAACACGCGCTCTAATTCCTCCGTGTTCGCACCCTCTCCCTCGTAGTCTAACTCGGCAGGAGGAGGTATCAGTGCGCCGGATTCGGGCAGGGGCGGCCCTGACCCCATCTGTCCGTTATCGGTGGGGTGATAAATATCTGCCAGCAACTGACAGGTGCCCTCACTGCGGCGCTGCACCGGACATTTGTGATGTTCGGCACCTGTTGTGGACTTGCCCAGCGACGGCCCCTATTAGAAAACGGCTCCTCAGGGAGGTCGGCCTGTGGTGGAACCGCGACGGGGACTATGCGAAGTGGACTATGGACAATCACTTCGCCAGCAGCCTATGCGAGTACCTTGCCGAAACTGGTCTACACTCCTTCTTTTAACTTTCTGTAACCTACATTCCACTCCCCCTTTTCTCAACTTATGCCTCATGGCAGACTTCTCGAATAAAAAAAAATTGCCCTGCTAGGCTGTTCTTATTAGTGCAAAGCAACCCCTGCCCATCATCGGCTGTTGCGGCTGTTATGCATCGGCGCCCCAAGAAGCTGCGACCAATTGTTTTTATCCGCTGCATGGTGATATTTGAAAAGAGAACACGCTTGTGATAAACAGCTTAGCCTGCCCAAGAAAACATTTGCAGTCGTTAATTACGAAAAAATAATTGTTGAGGAACCTCGATATCGCCGCAATAATTTAGTTCAAACAAACGCTCTCGAGACACCTCCCGCAAATGCAGTCGGGGCCTAGCGTCGCGCTTGGAAGGTTGCGTATTTGCAAAAGTCCAGAGCCACAAAAACGCAGCATGCAGAATACGTAACAAGCGCTCTCAAAAGTCGCCCGTAAAATTTACTTCGCACGTAACAGAATAGCCAAGCATACGGCGCTCACTCCAGCAGCATGATCGGCGTGCATTGTCGTTCTCACTCCCGTTTTCTGCTGTGCTTCGCCTCGACTACATACCCACCGCGAAACTACTGAAGGCAGGGGTACATAATATCTATTCCGAATATAGGGAAGCCCTCTTGTGTACGCAGAACACAAGACTCAGGACAAGCACCACGGGCAGGCAGGTCTTGGATAGGATCGGCATGCCAGCTAACCTAAATGATATAAGGTCCAAGGGCAGCATCTTAAGTACAATGCGCAAGGCGATCCGTGCCAGCCCCTTGCCCCAAAATATGCATTCCGAACGGCACACAGGACGCAGAAAAAACAGCCTTAGACGCTTTATTCAAAAGAACAGGCAGAAACGACTTAGTGCACACCATTCCATCCCCGTATCACAGGAAGGGGTCGGTAGCGGAGGTGGTAGACCACATACAGCGTCAGCTAGAAAGCACCTCCATCGCCTCAGAAAAACTGTCAGCAGCTGAGTCGGCCGCAATAGCTCTAGCGATCGTACACAACTGGAGGGCCAATAAAAGCCTGATGATTCTTACGGACTCGAAGAAAGCCTGCAGGGACTACATGAATGGAAGGATCGACATGAACGCCCTCAGAATTCTGACGAAAGTAGGAAATCCAAATCCTACACCGGTGTACATTCATTGGATGCCGGGCCATGAAGGATCAACCGAAAACGAAGGAGCAAATAGGTTAGCTCAAGCTTACACCATCCATGCGGCACCTATGCTAGCCTCAACACCGGGAGTGATGTCCTTTGCTGATCGCATAGCACTTTATCGTACCCTTATGTTCTGTTATGCTCCTCCACACAAGGACCTGAACAAAAAGAAATCACAGGACTGGAAAAAAATTCAAATGGAGGTTTATCCAAAGCTGCTCTTATATAACGGCAAGTATCCGACTGGGTATAGGGAGGATCGTTCCTGGTATGAAGACTCGCATCGCTTTCTGGACCAAATTACGTGGGAGTGTGAGGGCAAGCCGAATCTATAGAAAAAACGCATATGCACTGCTCGAGAGCAGTGGGAGTCCCTGCTGGCCAGTCCTGACCTCAACGAAGAGCTTAATAAAGAAGAGCTTAAGCTGATCGAAGCGGTCGAGAAGGCTGCAAGAGACAGTGGACTAAGGACCCACCCCTGCTCCCTCATGAATACTTTCTGTGATTTCTAATAAATGTTTTCAATCCAGTTCGGCTCCTCTGCACCGGGTAGTCGACGCTCGCGCGATGCTCCTAAAAAAGCGGCCGAGTCGACACTTGGTGTTTTGGAAGCGACACGGATGAAAGAGGGCCATAAAGATGGCTGATAAATAAATTGCTCAATGCTTAATTACTTATATTTGGTGCCTGCTATAGTTGCAGTGTCCTCACGCAAAAAAAAAAGAATACAAACAGTACCTTTTTTTTATTGTTGTGCACAAAGTCTCAAATGAAGGAATCCCGGCGCTGAATTCTTTTCAGTGGTTTATTAATAAACCACTGGTACGACGTTTTCTTGACGTTAAAAGAGAAAAGGCCGATATGTGGACACTCACGGTCCAAGTAAATTCGTAAAGACACCCCGCCAGTAATGCCGTTGCAGAGGAGCATATTTGTTTAGGACACTTCGGGTCTTCAAACCAACAATTCGAAACAAACTTGCGCTTTCGCTTTTCGTTTCCGTGCCACTACTAACGCTTCGAGAACGTTTTAATATTTATACGTCGTGGGTCGTAAAAAATGACTGATTAAAAATCTAGAGGTAACGCAAAGTTTATTGCGCAAGTATGGAACCCTTTTCGTTTGGCTCTCGTAACTTTGCGGCTGTTCGCGGACAAGATCACTGCTCAGAAAGCTGAGCGGGTGAACTCACCTATACTCTCTTCCTTTTGTGTTCATGAAATCAATTTTTGCAAGTTTTATTGCGACTTGAGTTGCTTCGCCGGCCGCTTAATTGTTGTAGCCGAGAGCAGTTTTCCTCTTGAGTTGCTGCTTGAAAGGGCCGGGGCCAGGCAGGGCCGAGCCTTATTTCGAGCTTGATGGGCCAGTCCCGGTCTCAATAGAGTAAGACCAGGCCCGTGCCAGGCCAGGGCTTGAAGCCACGGACCTGGGCCGGTCCAGGGCCTCAGAATGCGGCTCGTGTGGTGCTCTACTTCTGCCTTGTTTCGTTTAAAGAGTTTTAGTTTCTGTATCTTTTGCAGAAGTTTGTCAAAATAAGCCTCGTTTACTTGTAACATATGAAGTCTCACGAATAACTGCGCCGTGATTAGTTGCTGCCCATTCCTGCTGTAGTTTTCATGCCAGCGCAGCACCTTTTCTTGCAGCGATGGAAATTTACGGTTGTTTACTTGGGTTCTTGCTCCCCATACTAAATCACTTTTGCCTAGCCGGTATTAAAGGGGTACAGGCACAAAGTTTTTGGAGCCCATTTCTATTTCTTTTTTTTTTGCCTTGAAAGCGCCCTACGGGCCTAGTAATCATGAAACACAGCTCAAAACACCAGGACACAGCGCAGAGTGATTAATTACTTACAAATGATTTTGTACCCGCAGTTTCGGACTCCATCGCCTTAAGCTCTGAAAGAATGAGTTTGGGCAGAAACTTAAAGTTACTGCGGTGTCGTCCAATGCCAACTGCGTCCCTCATCTGGGTTGGTCGCCGCCATAGCAGAATAAATCTCCTCGTAATTCCCGGAGTGATAGCTCCACACAAAGCCATTTTCGAGTACAGTTGCTGCAGCAAGACACCGAATTCTATGGCAGCAGTGGTTTCCTCAATTTCAGTCAAGGCCACCAGCAGTTATTAAAGGAAATTATTTGAAACATGCAAGACGGACCTCATCGCAAAGGGCTGCATTAGCACTATAGAAAACGGTATGAGCAGTGCCGACAAAATAATAAAAAAAACGCGACTTTACTTCATGGCAAGCTGAAGTGTTGAATGATGGGCACGGCAAGCAACGCAAGTTATATTTGGCAGTAAGAGTATAATGACATTCTTCTGCAAGAGTAAATAATATCCAGTTTCATTAGTATTAACCTCCAGGAACATTTTGCGTTGCCCTGAATATGCATTCGACCGGCTTCAAAAGCAGGTAATTCCAGGACATTGCTCTTTAAGAAAATAGAGAGCCTCAAGGAATATTGAATGTCTCCTGAATATAATTAGCAACCTTTTGAATAGCGCACAAAGACCAACGGCGGGCATATTCGTTACCGACGGGAGCCCAGCCTAATTACAACTAAACGACATTGAATAGATACTGTGTTCTAATAAGTGCACTAAATGGTGTCCAGCCTGGACCCTGATTGTTCCCGACAGAAAGTAATTTCGTTCAGCTCAAGAGCTTTTGTACTGCACTTGCGCAAGGGACTTGTAAGAAGGCTGCCTAAACGCAACTCCGCGTGCTTTTCAGCCTGAGGAAGATTGGTCACTGAAGAGTCATGGTGGTTTCCTTCAAGCCGACTTCCATATTTTCAAGTGGTTGGGTTGACAGCATGAACGAAAACGTTGACTAACTTTTTGCGGCACGGCATTTCACGACTGTTCATGTGATTTTTTCAAATTTTCATTTTTCAAAGTGTCTAGCGGTGTTTCCACGAAGTGAGTGATGCCGGCTACATTTGAAATCTTTGTTGGACAGAATGGTAGTGACACTTGTACTTAGAAATAACGATCGCATTTCAAAAGCTAGGAATAAAGGTGGACGTCACGAAGTTTTACGGTGCACCTAAGTGCTGTCTGTGGCGGCAACCATTTTCTTCTCTGAAGCGGTGGAAAGCTCCATCACAAAAGGAATGGATGGGGGAAGACGTAGCACCCTTAGCGCATGCGAGAACTACCGCATTTGTCGGCGGCTTTTTGCAACCATTAGTCTTCCTTCATTACCTTACAAGACCTAAATTAAAGGTTCATGTTCCTTCGATGGGGAATTGCTAAGCTTTCAAAGTGTTTCATGCGGCGGAAGTCGGGTTCAAATATGTTTTGGTATAAACTGTTCGCCTTAGGAAATGGTAAACACGGTTTTGGCACTTCGGATTTTTTTTTATTCGTGGTTTCTTAGAGTGTACGCTTGCGCTGCTTCTGACCACGAGGTCGCAATTTCTGTATCCGTCCAAGCGGCAACATTTTGACACGGCCTAAATGCCACATTAAAGCGGGACTGCAGGTCAGCAGCGGCAGCGGTACAAGAGCTGACAGCAAGGCTATTACAGCCCAGATCTGCATTCACGGCGAAATATTAAGCGATAACGCCGCGAAGCTTTATGATGTTCATTGTTCTATGTTGTTTACTCAACGCTTCATGCACGCGGCCAAACTTTGCCACACGACACGCGACCAGAATTCTCTGAAACGACTCGAACTGCACGCGACAGTTTGTACAGTGTTCGAGATTTTATGTCAGTGTCTTAGGAGTCTTATCTCGAAAATTCTTGATCATCTTTGAATTCAGCGCGGCCGAAAGCGAGGAACACTCTTACCCCGTCAGAAGTAAAAAGCACCGGATGCTACCGCCACCTCCGTGGAGCTTTCTGTTCACGTCGCAAGGTAAACCAATAAAGGGTTTCAGTTCTGCACAAGCCTAATTGTATGCCGTCTGCGCCCCTGCTTGTCGCCACCATCACGTCATAGCCTGTGTGGCTGACAAAAATATACTTCACGACCATATTGAGGTAAGTTTAATTGCCGCACCGACAGAACTAAATCACAGAAGTGCCGTTGGAACTGCCCTTCTGCGGCGCCCTTCTGCCCTTCTGCCGTATGCCTTAGAAAGGCTGTATAAAAAGAACACATAGAAAGGTTACAGGAAAACAGCATGTGAAATAAAATAGCATGGTAAACAACAGGTTTCACCTTGCGAAACACATGCTCAGAGAATGAAAATTCTGCAGACACCGAGAATAATTTTATGCTGGCTTTGTGTTCGACGCAGGCACGTTACACACAACTTCATACTGATCAAACCAAAAACCCACGTTTGGGGAAGGTACAAGCCACCATCAGTCAACCACATTTTTTTTTTAATGAACGACATTTTATAAATTAACTAAAATGTATTTCGCGCTGTTTTGTTACGTCATTTTACACAAGTTCGCCTCTTGGTGAAGTCGCATCAGTCAACACTCGACACATATTTAGATTTTTATGAGGATTCAACATCCTACACACACTGCAGCATTAAAAAAATCCCGCTAATTTACGCCTTGAAAACGAAGCCGCCTGTGCAACCTTAGATTCGATGCGTGATTCTGAGCTCCTCATGCGCTATTAAACCCAACATACTAACATAACTAGCTGGTGCGCTGAAATTGCGGTGGAGGTCCCTGAGTGACCCTTTAGACTTGCTTTGTGGCACATAAGTGCCTCGTGTCGCAAAGATTCGGAGGCAATTACATCCGCGACCATCGCGGTGTCCGGCTGCGATTCATTGATCGTCGCCGTTCCCTGGTTTCCCGATTACTAACGATTCTAGAGTCTCCAAAAAACAGCGAATTTTTCAGCGGACTCCACATCCAAAGCACTTATGCTAGAAAAAAAAATTACTCCAGGGTGCTCTGATGGTCTACTTTCTACGGAAGCCAACTGCAGCGACAATTAAGTGTCACGACTTAGACTGCACAGTGAACCACTCGACTATTACGAGCTAAGAGGTCAGACTGCTGAAGGGCACGCAGTCAGCCGTCATATCAGCATTCCCGCCCACCCTTACCCCAACGTAAACGGGACATAAAATATTCGCTGCTAACCCGCGACTCCAAGCGCAACTGATGCCCGCGGGCTGCTGCCCAACCTCATCAGTGTGGCCGCCTGTGCTCCTTGGCCCGCCTCGAGTCGTTACAGGCGACGGGGGCATTAACCCAGAGTGCGCAAAGGCCGTTCGCCCCAGAGTCCGGTGCCCAGCGTCGTGTGCGAAGACGGCTTGTTTACGGCCCGCGCCGTCTGCGGCGAGCTATAGGCCGCGACAGAGCGTGCTCTCGATACCGGATATCCGCGACGAGGAATTAACGCCTGGCTCTTGCATCCCACTGATCGGATTTACACACCGGACAGCGGTTGGCCCCCGCCGATGTTCGTCCGCGTTTCCGCCAGACGACCACAGAGGCGGCCCACGCCGCCTGCCCGAGGCACTATTCGTTTTCTGCGCGCGTTGGTTTTCTTTGCTACCGTGCTGTGCACTGCCTGTAGTTTATGGCCTAGTATCCGAGGCTGGGTGGCACTCATATCGTTTGGGTTCCTGAGGTAGCGTGGGTATAAGATATGTTAATAAAGGTACATTGTGAAAGAATCAATAGAGAAAACATGGAGATGGACACTGCCAATGGGATGTTCCGTTTGGCAAGTCGCACACGTCTAAGCAGCCTGTCGTCAATGCAAGACGTGTCAACGCAAGACGTGAGATATCACGCTTGCGTTCCTTGACCGATTCCGTGCAGCTACACAAGTGAGACTGTGATCGGCCTGAAACTCCGCTCCGGTCTGATGCAGCAGTTACGAGGGGAGTTTTGCCTGCCAGCCGCGCAGAGCATTAGCTGACACTGCTAATTCTCAGTTGTACAGAAGGAGCCTAGACCTGCAACGCAGAAAGAGAACTAAAAACTTCGCAGAAAGTACGCAGGGTTCCAGAACGAAGCAAAAAGAGAAACTCATGAATTAATATCAAGGAAAAAAAGCAGACGATATTAACCGTGTAGATACGATAGAGGAGAAAGTACATTATGGACTATATAAAGGCGAGAAAGTGAAATAAGAAAGACATCATAAATGAATTTGTATTTTAAAGAACGGTTACGTCCATGATGTTACTTGTTACCGTTAGGAAAATGGTTGAAAGATCAGTAAAAATTCTCAGTCTGGTGGCCTCCATCACTACACCTTGTCACAGGGGACGCTTTTATCGTCCATCCATCCAAACTTTCCCTTTCGAATGCACAATGCACCATACACATAAGCTTCGTCATACCAGGTAGTTTTGTGCCATTCGTCAGAGGCAACCTTCAGTATACCAGGCGACACTGCAGAACACGGCGTAGTTTTTGTGCGGTGATTTCAGAACCAAGTAGTGAAACTGAAAAAAGATCTGCCAGAAGTTTTCTTAATTTACTACTTTTACCATTCAAAGATCGAACATTTGGCGAACATGTCAATCGATCATTTGACCCCTTCAACATTAGTAGCATATCCACTGAGTGCACTGTAGAGCCTCTTCCATATCTACTTGCCGCTGCCGACAGCGTGCATTGAAGCGAAGAGTGAGTGCGTAGGGCGCAGGTGTTCAACCTTACAGATTATTGGATCGCTTAAAAAAACATTCACACCAATTTTTTGTAAATGAGTGCTTAATATTTACTTCCGCATTGGAATACGCTGTCTTTCATATTTTCACTCTCTAAAAGCACTTTTATTTTGTTTAGAATTTTATTTCGGCATGGATGAGTTCATTACTGTTCAAAGCATTACATCGGCTTCTTCCTCTTTGTGGCAATATGAGAAAATAGTTGTAATGACTACTGTAGGAACAAATACGTTTCCAAAAAAAAAACAAATTCTATAAATCCGTACTTGTATCTGCATTTCTTCTTAAAGTAAAACTACGCGAAATTCGCAAGAAGTTGTCGGTTTTTTAGGCGCAGTGTCTTTAAATCATCTGTAAGGAAATGTTCATGACGAAATGTAAAACATATGATTTTTCAAACTTTTTTTCCTACAGAACTTTTTACTGTCAACTGCGAAAATGAGATGGCCACTCCAGCTCTAACATTTTTTGTTCGCTAAAAACAAGCTGGGAAGGGGTTTAGCACATATTTTTTAAAAAGATGGATGCAAGAGAGCGAAGTCTCGGGCATTTGGCATGGAATCACCCTATTACAAAATGCACCCAAGCTGTATAGATGAAATATAGATTAATTGGTTTACTTGTTTATTAGGGTTTAACGTCCCAAAGCGACTCAGGCTATAAGGGACGCCGGAGCGAAGGACTCCGGAAATTTCGACCACCTGAAGTTCTTTAACGGGCACTGACATCGCACAGTACACGGGCCTCTCGAATTTCTCCTCCATCGAAATTCAGCCGCCGCGTCCGGGATCGAACCCGCGTCTTTCGGGTCAGCAGCCGAGCGCCGTAACCACTGAGCCATAGCGGCGGGGCATATCAATTAATTGATTTTAGTTCATTAAAAATTGATCAATGCACCCTCTCACATTGCGTCTCCATGGTTTAATACCTGACGGGCAAAAAAAGCCCTTGGTGCACTGCTCACCATTTGCTAAAGAAGTGAAAGGCTAATTTTTAGAGTATATTGAGGCCCATAAGCAAAATCTAAGCTCGATGACGTCGTACCCTCTAAATCGCTCTATTTTAATTTCCAACGCACAAATATCACAAAAAAATGTAATATTTGTTTCTTTTTAACCGATTTTTTTCTCCAGACTAGACGTACTTCATTCGCAAAGGCAGAGTTGATCATCAACTATTACTGTTTCCTCAGTGGTAAAACGCAATGACAACGAGGAAGACCGCAAGATCGCTGGCTGATCATTATTTGGATCTATTTATTTTGAGTAATTTCTGCATGTAATTTGCAACCCCACAGATACTCATATCTATCAAGCACGAATTAATATCAGAAAGTGACTTAGCAACAAGGGGCCAAGTACAATGAAATATTACTGACTGCAAACAATGATGGCGCCATTTTGCTGCTGACGTAACTCCAAGCTCCAACATTATTAATCGGCGAGTTTCTATCACGAAGCGGTTAGCTCGGGAAAACGAACCGAGCGCTATTTTTCTTCGCGATTGCTGCTGTCCCCTCGTGCTGTTGAACCGGCACAATTGGCTGAGAATTTATTTGCAGCCTATTGTATAAAGGTTACGAAATTTTACTACTTTCTTTCGTTTTCATCATTTGTACTTAGTGCGTTGCACTTCTTGGGTAGGATCATCAAATTCCAGTGCTTTCGTACTAAGTCCATATTGGAGCAGACCACGCTAGCGAAAGGAACTGGTGGTAATAAGCAGTCACTTTGTGCAACGCTGAGAACTGTAAGCGTAATTGAAAACTAATCAGTGCACGTTAGATGTACAAACACTGCAGCCGAAATAATAACTTCCGAATATGCACCCCCTCTCCTCTTGAAATTAGAAAAGTATTTTTTGACGTTCGAAACACTCACAGCAGCTGAAACCTTGACTACGGAACCTTGTCCACGTTATGTTTTCTTTTCTATGCCAATGCACTGATTCTGAGAGAAATACCCAAATTATTCGCAGGCACTGGTAAGTACCACATGGGGTCGCGCACCTCACAGCAGTGAGAGAATCGCTTGGAGCAAATGTTGAGAATGATGAAAACCAGTCATTTACCTGTCAATTGTAGGTTTTTTTTCGTCCCATATTTACCTGCCCAAAAGCTAGTGTCGATCAATGCCAAAGAAAGCGTTTGGCAGAGCGCTGCTCTTCTTTGGTGCACATGATAACTTTCACTTCATCACATTGCGACAATTATCGTACTAAACCGCAATGTCAGCAGTCTTGCCCGATTGGCTAGCAGCAACACAGACTCAAACGCGTCCAAGCCTCGCCTCCTCGCCGCCACCGTTACCCGGAAAGATAATCAAGCAAGGAATAATTATGAAGAACTCTCGCGCACGTAGGAGGAAATGAAGAAAATGTAGATGATCGAAACAATAAACCTATGCTTTAATCGCCCAAAAGGGACACAAAAGATCCTAGCCTCATCTTTTCAACAAGGTGAGATTAGCCTTAAGTCCAATCAATGAAAACAGCGAGGTTGCCACATTTTTATACACTACCCTAGTTTTTAAAGACTAAAAAATGTGTCTTCTTATCCAGTTTTCCAGCTTTTTCTTCGTCAACAACAATTTTCCAACGTTTCTTCGTCAACAGATGAGCTATACGGAACTCTCAATATATGCGCTGGCAGCCAAGGCGGTTTTAAACATATGAACACCATGGAAGCAACCTCGTAGCTGCACACACATGCTGACCGGCTTGCATGGCCGGAAACTTGTACCACAAAGCGACCTGGGGTCGTATTTCACAATCCGTCCATTTTCCGTTTTCCTTTTCGCGTTCATTTGGTCGTTTGTCATTGGACACCCAGATATACCTGCGGCTTTCAAGCGTCCGTGAGAAGCAACCCCACCATTGGTTACATGGCGACCGGACCTGACCATTGGCTGCATATCGCAGCCAATGGCAGACAGTGGTCAAGTCCGGTCGCCTGCTGTTGACAGGCCACTGCGCTGCACATCGCCATTGGTTGCATACTGCATCCAATTTCAGCCAATGGCAAGGTCCGTTCGTCAACCACCCCATGGTCGGGTCACTTGATCCAGAGGCTTGAAAGCCGCGAGTATATCTGAGGCACCACTGACAGAGTACCGAACTAGTTGCACACAACTGACTAGAACTTCCGTGGTTTATTTAAAACATTCATATTTCGGGGTTTTTTTTAGCTAGGAGAGATAGTATAGGTGTATTGCCTGTTTATTGATCTTAGAGTGAAAGCTCTACTGCTCCCGTTCTTCAAGGTCATTTCGGTATGCAAAACGACCTCAGGAGGCAGCGCAGTTAAAAATAAAAATTGAAAAATAAAAACAAAGCAATGATAAACTGAAATAATGAAATGATATAAACAAAAGTAAACTTAAATGAAAATAAAAATAAAACAAAATGAAAATTTTTAAGAAGCCGATGGGGTAGACGCCGCCTTTCACTGACTCCTATACAGCTGTCCTTGAAGGGCCATCTTCTTAGTATACAGCCTCGTCGATGCGGGTGCTAGATGTGCGACCTGGACAGCTCTGGTTCTGCAGCACCCTGGGTTCGACCTGCCCGACAGAAGGCCGCCAGTATGCTGCACCTATTTCGCCTTATTGCCCAGAAGACAGGTGGTGCATGCTTTAACATGGTTCGAACGTTAGTACGCTCTGTGTTGCAGCCTCGGATCGTATATCAAGCGTAGTTCCAACGCCTTATCCTTAGATATTGGGACCGACTGGAAACAGTCAATAGAGAGGGAATGCGAGTTATCATTGGCCTTCTTCGATTGACCCCTATTCACGCACTACAAGCGGAAGCTCAACTGAATACCATTAATGAGCTCGCGGAGTAACGCTGTAATGCGCGTAGCCTGAAATTATCAGCAACCCCTGCGGCATCTGCCCTCGAAAATTACTTTGACCCTACTTATCCGCTTCCTCGCACAACGCCTTCGGAACCTCCTCCTTGGCAGCATTCCCAGGTCACCGACAACCGACCCCTACGTGTCACGCCTAGTGAGAGAAACATAGCCTCCTCTCTCAGCACACTCCATAAACGCACTTCTACCTCGCGTTAACGAAAGCTCAAAAGATCATTTGTTGGACACAAGCTTTATCTGTCCAGCTCTACCTAATACACGCCAGACATGTTCATCACAGAGGCGTCTCTTCCCTCTGTGATGGCAGAGCTCACTGCCATTCGTTACGGCTTGTACACTTTAGAGGATCTCCTCTGTACTCCACCGAACTGTCTTCTCCTATATACCGGCTCAACACAAGCAGTAGAGGCTCTACGGCGCGTAGCCTGTCCCTTCGGTATTGTTTTCAATGTGTGCACCATCACGAAATGGTATCCATGCCCTGTCCGAGTTGTGTGGGCGCGACGCAATACGCACCATCTTAGGGAAGCGGAGGGTGCGTCCCATCCATTGCAAGTGCCATACCCACTTCCTCTACTGAAACTATCCGCAGAAGATGCTGTACTGCCTAAAAAGGAATTTCTCCGCCGCTCCAGGCTTGCTTTATTTCCACCGCGTGGATTTCCCGGCGATTTAACTCGTCGAGAGGAGGAGGCATTGAGGAGAATCCGGGTGGGTGTTCCGCTGACGCCTGCGGTCAGGACCTCCTCGAGATCGCAGGCCCCGCTTTTGAACTGCCCCTTCTGCCCCGCTTCTGCTACAGAGGCGCCGTTACCACAGTTTATGCTAACTTGCCCCGGACTTCGGGAGGCACGCAAACGACACCTCGGCATTCAGGGTTACCATTCCATCCGACGACCAGACACTCGAACCTGGACCCATGGGCCCCAGTACCGGGCCTTGGCATTTTTAGCCGACACCGGCCTGCACATGTGTATATAACCTCCTATACCGAAGGGCATATATGCGCAATAAAAAAAATAAATCCTAAAACAAAACAAAATAAAGAAGGAAGTAGAAATAAAACACAAAATAAAACGCAAAAATAAATCAAACCCAAAAATAAAAAGAAAAACAAAAAGGAAAATAAAATAAAAGCTTTCGCTCTGGATTACGGTGCGGCAGAATTGCGATGAACCTGCGCCAATTTTTTGGTTATATATGTTTTATATCGCCATCACCTCGCTCCTCTGGTCTGCAGTATACACTACAGAAATAAACGAAATTACTGGCAATGCCGTGAAAAACAAGAAAAAAATTCAGGGGCGCGATTAGCGTAGTTTGGCAAAATGCGAATTAGGTGCGCTGGCACTTCGCTTTTCCCTTCAGTTGCATAGTTCGGATCCATTTTTCACCGTCGTGGGTGAATGCCCTTATATGTGGAATTCGCTATTCGCTACTTTACATTCATAGATCCCTGGATATCCTCACATCATTCATCACGCTGCTGTGCAGGACCATTGCCCACTGCCCCGCGATCGCAGGTGCAGTCATCGGTAGGGCTTGTGAGACGCAGGTTGCTCTTGGCGGGCAGGGATTAATTAAACTGCCACCTGCCACGGTGGGCAGTATACATATATGCTGCCCACCACTTTGGTTGCAATCACTGGCAGAGTATGGTCCTGGGCTCTTCCCAGTTGCAGTGAAAATAGCACATAGAACAGTCTAGTGGATGTTTACATTACATGTAAGAGAGCTTCACCGCAGCGGATTCTGTGTGATGTTAAACAGCCGGTAAAAAAAAAAATGGAAATCACGACATTTCTTTATTTTTTTTTGCTAGAACATTGGTTTGAATGCATCATAAACGATTCAGAAATGCATCATGAATTCAGCATGTATGCACAAGAAATTCATTAGAATCTCTACAGAAAAACGCACATTACGTCTTAATCAGAAAGTCGGTGGCCTGTTTTCATCACTAATGCATTACTAACTCAACTCAGAAGTCATCAAGGAGAACTCTAGTTTGGGCTAGTTGGTTCATGATTCAACAGGAAAACGGCGCAAAAGACGTGGACAAAAGAGACAGAAGTGATCAGAAATACCTGAGGAGTGTGATGTCTGAAATCATTGACTTTTTATCAGAAACTCATCAGAAAAATTTGTAACCGTTAATACACTCTCAAAAATGTAGTCAAGAATTAAAGATCATGATTATCGCACACTGAAACACATTTTACTGGAACCAAGTTCCCCTCTCTTACTCTCTACGGAAAAAAGAATGTGGCAGAGTTGTTCGTTTTGCAGTCGTGTTTGCGCATCTTTTTGTTGTGGTCGTGCCGAGTCAGGAGGTAAGTTGGCTCGGGCAGGTAGTCGCTCTTATGAATACCTGCGATGTTTTCAGGAAGAAAGGCGCTCGTTAAAATCGAGTAAGTACGGTACTGCTTGAGGAATTAAACTCAGTGATTTAATACCCTGACTACGTTTAAATAGTTTGGAAACACGTCTCAAACGACACAACTAGCGGCAGCATCTGCGCCGCGAAAGCTGATGTTCTTTAAATGGTATTTTCTTAAGACAGCTGTTGTAGACGTGGTATCCGATAACTTTGAGCGTTCCGAAAAAACGAGTGATATACAGGGTCTGTTCTGAAAGTAGTAGGACTGGTTTGTTCCTGGGCGAACGGGCGGACGAGGGGTGGTCTGCGCGCGCAGGATTGTTGAAGGGGGATATTGGGAATGCTGGGGAAAATCGGCAGTCGGCTCTCGGCCGTTGAAGAGAGGAGATCGCTTGTACTGTGAACCCCTGTCGAAACGTCTCGTCACGCAGAATCGTCCAGCGTTTACTGGATCAGCGATACGCGATGAAATTTTGAGTAAATATTGGTAAAACGGGCAAAGAGGCTCACAACATGATTAAGGAGGCTTACGGTGACGCTTCCATGGGTAGATCAGGTGTTTTTTGAGTGGCACAAGCTTTTCCGAGAAGGTAAGGAAAGAGTGGAGGAAGACGACCGCTCCAGACGCCCTTCAACCAGCAAGACCAACGAAAATGTGTAGCGAGTGAAACATTTACTTAACAGGGATCGTAGAATGCGTATCAGAATGATTGCTGATGACTTGAGCATTCTTCAAACCCAAGTTTTTGAGATCGTGACAGAAAACTTATCCATCAGGAAAGCGTGCGCGAAGTTGGTGCCGGGAGTGTTGTCAGAGGAGGAAAAGGCCAACCGATAGGATCTTCATCATCATGTGAATGAGGACCCCGATTTTTTGCCCAGCACAAGGCGGAAACGCTGTCTCAGCCCCCCTAGAGCCTCGACTTGGCCCCGCCAGGCTTTTTTCTATTCCCTAAAATAAAATCGACGCTCGAGGGGAAACATCACGGATCGGTAGAGGTGGTTCAACAGGCCGTGACGAGGGAGCTAAAGAGCATTCCGGTCCAGGGGTTCCTGGAGGCGTACGAAAACTGTAAAACTCATTGGCAGCAGCGTGTAGGTGCGGAAGGGTGCTACCTTGAAAAATTGTAATCGTTTTTACTATTCTCTTGAACAAATTTTGTTTAAAAAAATGAGTCCTACTACTTTCAGAACAGACCATGTATGATCTGCCCAAGGTCCACGGCTGAGGACATATCGCACCAAACTTCTTTCAAAGATTGGTGGCACTGTTGTTGACACTAGAATGGCGTAATCGGTGACATTTCCCATCATAGCTATGTGCGAGTTGGAAACAGACTGTTTTTAGAGCTATAGTGACGTAAAAATGCGGTTATCTATGCTGTGTCATAGTAAGCACTCATTTCGAGAGGCATGACCTCTTTTACTGGACAAGGTAGTTATACTACGCATCAATTTTTTTTTCTTTGCGCAATTCACGTATAAAGGCTTCCGTATCAGGGCTTCCATAGAAGACTACTGAAGGATACAACTTAAAAAATAACAAACAGTTGGCAACTGGGCCATGGTTCGCGACCCCTGTATTGCTCCGCGGACAAATCATAACAGTATACGAAATCAGCTTTTTAATTAATGTTTCACTGCATTAAACAAGCTAGATGCATCAAAACTGTTGAGTTTTTAATTTCGTCTTGGCGTCAGTTTCTTGTTTGATCAACAAGAAAATCTTTATAACAGACTTTTTTCTCGTAGAAAAATTCTGTATGCCAGTCCTGAATGCGGACGGAGCTTAACTCCTGAGTTAACTTATACCTGATTAAATAAATATGTATTTCTCACCATCCTACAGCAACAAATGCGGCGAAGCTTGCGTTCGATATAGTCTGAAGAAAGCCGTTCCGACCTTCGACCGGTTTCTTCCTGCACTCTTTAGCCTTCCAAGCTGGGGATCGACCAGCGAAAAAAAGAAAAATTCCAGAAAGACCAAAAATTCTTCTTGTGTCACATAGTGCGAACTTTTAAGTTACCATTCAAGACGTAGTTAGGAGTAAAAAGTGAGGAAACGTCAAGAAAATGAATCGCCGTTCAAAGTCCTGAGATCGTTATGAAATAAACACAGTACTGAGGAGATCCAGCTATATTTATTGATCACAGGCAGAAGCTGGCTACAGGCGCACTGCTATCATTTCTTATTCTTGTCACTAAAATGACTGTAAAGACAGAAAAAAATGAAAAAAGAATCAAAGCTGCGCAGCGCGCTTCGTTGAACACTGGCACTGTGTCGAAGAAAAATTGGAGATATACATTTTTGTGATTTTAAGCAAAGGCACCAGGTGTCTCCTTTATATTGAAGAGGTGTCGTTTATCGAACAAAATTTGAAGCAGGCTAATGGTGAGTTGCCTTCCTTTACCTGGAAGCAATACAGAAGCATTCATCTAACTTCGACATTAGCCTTTTCGAGTGATATTAACAGCTGATCCAGCCAAACCATATCTCATAGCGACCTATTTTTGTGACAAAGAGTTACTAATCCCCATGCAACCCTATCGAAAAACACAACAGAAAATTTTCTATCGCCCAACAGATTTTTCTGCAATATTTTGTGACCTGACAACAGAACTCCTTGTGCCAACAACTGGATTTTCTGCAGCATAGTGAAGTGTCCTGTCGTAATGACAGAGTAAGTTCTGTCGCGACAACAGACAACTTCACAGAACTACAGAAAAATCTGTTGTAACGACAGGACACCAATTTTTTTTTCTCGTGTTCTGATACCGGCTCTATCGCATTTTTCGACTTCTCAAGTTGTGCTTGAAAATAGATCTTCCTAGCTTTTGAGCAAGATTCCATTTATTTTTTGCAGTGTTCGTTGCTTAGTTCGTTAAAATGAAACCTTAGATTGCCTAACATGGTCAAGGCCGTAGTCATACGAACAACCGATAACTCCAAATAAATACACAGAATCGCTGTTAGGGACAATAGGCGTTATGCACACTGGTTTTATATTTTAAGCGTGAAATCCTCTCAGCTGCCATTACCAGCCAACTCGGACGAACATTCTAATTGACACGACAGTTGATGCTGAAGACACAATTCCTGTTCGAAAGAGTCATACACCAGGACCGAAAACCCCGGAGTCCCCTGAGCTGCATCTGACCCTACGTCTTCGAGAACCCAGTAGCTGCAAAGACTGACGCCTTGGGCACTAGGCCATCGGCGCTTTTATTTTTTTTTGTTTATCACGGTCGACGATCGCCGCAAGGATGAAGGAAGTGTTTTTTTTTTTTATCAGTAATTCAGTGCACTAATCGCACTTCAAGACGTTAGGTGGCCAGACTCAGTGACGTTACAGAGACCTCGTCCTTAGGACGAGCGTAGGTCATTGCATTGATGGCAAGTTGGGGTCTTAAAAGCACCGGCATACACCACGTGTTAATCCCAAGTGGCCACGCGTACCACATCCAAACAAAGAAGCACGGCATAGATCATTGTCATTGTGAACGGTCGCTCCTCAGGCCTGCGCGTTCATCCTGCGCGTTCACGTTCTCGACGGCAGTATTTCTGCACTGGTTTACGGGGCAGGATGTCTCGAGGGTCAGGAAGCGTCTTCAAAATTTGGAATGCAACGCGGGTTTGACGCCAGAGCACATATGCTCTCGAATGATCTGCGAGAGCTGCTCATTTGGCCACACGCGGATGCAAGAAGGCACCCGAATGCATCGCTAATGAAAAAGAAGAAAAGCAAACGAATGCCGTGCCAAACACGCATATAGTCTCGTCGAAACCGATACCAGGAGTGCGGCTGACCTGTGCTATATAGGGTACCGTGCTGTTCGCGCAAAGCATTTCTGATTTGTGTGTTATTTGTGTGTTCACTATTTCATTATTTGTGTGTTCTCATTCCTTTAAATGTACAGCTCTAAGTTTTACGTCTCAAGTACACGCGCAACGGTTGCATGAAGCCTAGAACCTGATATGCATCAAAGAATATAACACCAATTATCCTTGTGCTGGATTTGTGCTGAAACTAAGCAGTATCCTTATTCCTTATTCGTCCGTCACTCCAAGCTAATTAAGGGATGAACAGTCGTGGCATGCTTCTAACACATTTTGCAGAAAACCTGCCATCATAACGTAGAAACTACCTTTGACAACTAGATAGACCGACTGACATCAGCAAAATATCGGAAAGCGTGGCTGAATACGGCAGCAGAGTCATTACTGCAAATAATAAAGAAATAAAGACGCCTGAAAACTGAAGAGAAATAAATAGCAGATAAAAGTACGACCGAGGTGGTTCGATATTAGCACCGCATCTCACATGGCATCAAATGATGGCAGTGGGCCGAGGCTTGCACGTCACGTGTTACGTTTCCTGTAACGTTTCCAGCCTGTGGTCACGTATATCCGTGGCTTATCTCACTTGGCCAGCTGACACAACGGACCACCACGCTTAAAAGTGGCTGCTGCCGGTCCGTTCAAATCACCCCTGAAGAAAGGACCGAACAAGTCCCCCCTTTGTGGGAGCCCCCTTTCTTGAAGAGTATGGCTAGAGAAGATCTCATCCAGACACTCCTCTGACTTGTTTGCCTTCTGTTCATATTTTGTTCTGTTCAGTTCGCTGTCTGTGCACCCTTGAGTCAACGTTAAACTGAAATTGTTTGTGCACTCGTTGTTAGGGGGCTGAAGATAGAGACGCTGCAGAAACGTAGTATTAAACCGCGTGGGGCGCTCCAGCTGGTGAAGCGCCAACCTTGTCTATGTTAGGTGCTGCCGTAGGCAGTACAGGGCGCTGTGAGCCCTTTCTTTTATTTCACCTATTGCTAAAAGCATCTTTGGTTTTTGAGCCCAGCGCCAGTAGCATAGTGCGTGATTACTTGCAGTTGCGTCATAAAAGAACTTGCACCTTCTTCGGTGTAACGTTCGCTGAAATATTCGCCCTGCGCACGGTAAGGCTTGGGAACGCCATCTTTTTGGCAAGATGCATCCCCAACATGACTCGCATTTTCCTTCCCTACTTGAGTGTTTACCTGAGCCCTTGGTTATGTGAGCAATTGCTCACTTAGCAACGGATGACGCCATGAACGCTTAGGAAATATTTTGAGAGCGGTAAATTGTAAGCATTGCGCTCTAAACTTTTATCCTGCTCTTGGCTCATTGGTTTGAAAGCTCTACGCATACTCCACATTTAAGCATCAAGGTGTGTGTTGCACTAAATACGGGCTTACCAGTGTGGCAGTTATTCAGTTGCCTTCGAAATCTCGAGTGAAACTTCAGTGAAGTCTTCTGAGTGTGTTTTTTTTACGCACTTTTATTCTGACCAGGAATTTCTACTCTTCAGATTGCCCCCGAGTCAAAACACGTCAGCGTTTTGATATTTTCGTAGAATTGATGAGTCCACGAGCAGAAATATTTATCATTCAGGCCTCGGGCAATCTTCCGAACTGTATACAGAGTTCCCTCATGTCTCAACTTTTTTCTCCGTGCCTGAACAACACTGCTGTTTCGAATTCTTGCTCACTTACTCAAACAGCCACTGTTTAGATTCTGGACAAGGCAGTGCACACAACTGTCAACGTAATGTGAACAGGAGGATCTTAAAAAGCCGGTGCATTTAGCGGAAAAAGAAATTATTCAGTACTATTAGCAATCATCTCATGCAATTAATGAAGTATTGTTAATCAGCCTTCCTTTATTACAGATAATTACTACATATAAAATGAGCTTATTACATATTAAGATTAAGTTATTACGCAAAACCATAAATGTGCGGAAAGATTCGGTGAGAAAATTGCAAACCGTCAGTTGCTTAAGTTATGTAACGAGAGCACATCTGCGAAGGTGATATCTGCGGTATACGAACACGGCGCATGAAATCAGAAACCCTCGCTACCTATATAAGCGCGTGTTTTTAACGAGAACTTGGCGGCCATCGTGCAATGGCAGCTAAACATTTCGAACCTTAGATGCTACAATCGCATTTGCTCAACCACGACTATTTTTCTCCCAACAGTGCGAACAAACGAGTGATTATAACTGCTGATGCATATTATCGTTCATTTTTCAATCAGTCTGTGTTATAATGATCGAATGACCTTGAACTAACCAGGCATAGGTCTCCGCCAGTGTCTGACCTGTAACAAGCCGCTTTTTTTTTTGCATGCGAGCGTATTCTTACCTCATATGAATCCGAGTTAATTATGCGAGAATGGCGCGAAATGCGACAGGGGGGAAAACGCGACATTTTGCCACTTAGCGCAGCCTAACTTGCGAGTAATCATATCAGTATACTAACTGGGCGGTATAACCGCCGCATGTTCAGAACAAACGAGTTTGAAGGTGAGCAGACTAGACCCTTCTAAGCAGAGAAAAAATTACGAAGTGAGCCTTGGTAAACGAGAAAGTGGCAAAAAAAGCGACAAAATCAGCACACTACATTTTTCAAAAACTCAGCAGCTCAATAAACCTTGCGCCCTAGATTAGCGCATGTGTTTAGTTACTATAGCTGGATATTTATTTTATCTTATGCCAAGTTAAAGAATGTTTGCGCTCTAGGATCACAAGAGACAAATATTTTAGCACCAAGCTACACGTGGGACAAAAGGCGACGTTGTGACGTTTTGGGGCGGACGGGGTGGGCGGGCACAGCCTATGTACTGCTTTTATTGTTTACTCTCAACCGCTAGCCGTGTTTTCCCCCTCTCTACAATGGTCTGAACGTAAAAAAACAAAAACATGAACGCGTACTAGCGCACCAAAACCAGAAGAAAACTCTAGAGAGACGCAAGCAGTGCCGTTGCCATAAAAAAAATTTGGTGATCGCGATGGCGCCCACACCGTAGAGTAAAGAAAATAGGAGAATGTGAAGGACAGAAGCTACACTAAGAAACCTCCGCGTCGCACTCTGTACAGTGGGCCTGAACCCCTATTTGTACAAAACATTTTGACAATGGAGCAAGCTCTATTCAGTCTTTAAAATCCAGTGTTCATGTGATAAGTATTAAACCAGATCACATGCCTATTCAACACGGCTTAGCAAAAGAACAATAAATTTGACACTGAAACAGAAAAAGTTGTGGCGAAGGCAGGAAATTCAAAAACATCACATAGCCAACAACACGCAAAGCCCGGTGGTAGAAATGTGTAGCCTATAGTGGGCAATGCGACTAAACAGTAGCGGGTTGCAGTGCTTTCATTCGAATAGGCTCACAAAGATTGTCTAGATGTCTATGGAGCCAGATTTATGTGAATTCGTAGCATAGATGGGTAATATGTTGATTTTGAAAGAGTACCTCATTTTGCCCCATGGGGTGGGGCAGAAGCAGCTTTTTGATATTTTGAATTTCATTTCATACCCAACAATTCTGGACAACAGCATTTTTCAGCGGAAAATCTTTTATGAGCGAAACATTTTCATACCATGTAAGATTTCCCTATAACAATCAATATGTCAGCAGATCTCCCGTCGGCAGGCTTCCATTTTTTTGCTATTAACGTTTTTGCCGTCGTCAAAACCGTTCCCATTTAGTTTTCTTTGGCAGCCTTAACTGTGGATGGAACGATGGAAACACTTTAAAAGAGAGATTTTGCCACATATCACAGGAATCGACCATTACATTCTATATTTCCGTAACAGTGTCTTACAATTTCCAAAGTTTCAAAATTTTTGTCCCAGAATATTTGACATGGGCTTTTTCCATATTTTGTGAGTGCGATCCTAGGATGGTAGGGAACATTTACGGCAGTATTTGTACTTCTGTGAATAACAATTTGCAAATTTTGCAAATTTGTGTCGTGTCTTGCCACCCTACCCTAATTCGGCGAAAGTAATCGATATTCACCGGTTCCTCGCAAGCACATGCTATTTATGTATACGAGAGGACATGCTTCCAAATAAACCTTCGTTTCTATTTCGACATATTCAAGTAAAGCTGTACGCCATTTCGAATACTGTTTCTGAACGATTGAAATCAGTCCAGTCCTAGCAAAATAGTTCTGCCAGCGCAAATCAGCTTAGGCACAAAACGGAGAAAAATCTCGTCTTTCTTTAGAAAATTTCGCAATGTCGAATATTAACATGACAACACGTGCTCCGCAATGCTCCCAGCGAGTTCTTGCGCATAAAAACATTCTAGTGCAGCAAGCTTGCAACATGAACTTGGAAAACGCGCTTTTCGAGTGCGCAACCAACGCGTTCAACTCAGAGCGTTAAATTAGTTCGACGTCTTCTTGCTGTCGAAAGATTTTACCATCCAATTTTCTCGGACTCTAAGGAGAGCCAGTCCGATTGAGCGCATAAGAAGGTGGCACGCTCTGAGCAAAGCACTGGATTCTGCTTTCGTGCGCATCGCATTAAGACAAAGTTCGTCGGCGAGGCCCCTTTGCATGCGTGTTATTGCCCTCCTTTTGATGCGCTCGCATGTTCACTGCTGGCGCGTTCCGCTGCTTTTGTTCTTCGCCAGCACGCATCGCCCGAAACAGCATGCGCGGCGCTGGTGCAGTGGCCTTGCTTTGCCTTTTGAACCCGAAATACTTACAAAGCCGTCGCCACGTGGTAGCAGGGCGCGGCGGCGGCGGCAGGGTTATTTCGGTGTTCGCAAACAATTGCGCCCCTTCTCGACTTGGGCTTGATGATGGCGTTGCGCCGATCGAAGCCACAGATCTTCCCGTCGGTGACACACGTCACGGCGCACGCGGCTGGCACCGGCGACGAATGCCGCCATGTGACAGAAGCGCACGCTGCCGAGTATCGCGAAACTCATCGATTTCAAAATGCCGCTCGCAGATCGATAGCCGTCTAGAGCACGCGACGGCCAGGCGGCCGTGCAGACGGGAGATATTTAAACACCGCGCAGAGTAAGCACTGATGCAGTCAGCCAGCTCTGCGCATGATTGAGCAGCGCCCCGCTGAAAGTGTTCACTGCTCGAGGCCATGCCTGTTAACGAAGTCCTGCGCTAAATTTTAGGTTACGGCCGCCCAGCAGTGAAGATATGCATATACGGCAGACTACTTGAGGGTTTTCAATGCGTCGATTCCCGTACAGGTATTTCTCTTTAATATAAAAGCCAATGGGTTTGATTATAAGCTGTGCAGTGGGACTCTCGCAGCCTCCGTGAAAATTCTTCCCTCCAGAGGGGCGAGGACGAGTGACCCTTTCACATTAAAGAGGGTTGCAACCCTGCAGTGATGCCACGCAACATGACCCAGAAGCAAACCCTGTGGGCTGTGGATTTTTGACAGAGACTGCAAGTCATAACCGAAGGCGGTCGCTTTCACCCGCCGCTCCGTCAGATTGTTTTATTTTATTTTTTATTTATTATTACCCTCAGGGTATAAACATTACAGAGGGGAGTGGGTTTTAATCAATAAACAAACAAAAGATATGCACAGCAACAAAAACATACAAGTAATACTGTAAATGACTGTTAAGTTTGGTTAAAAATTATCTAAACAAAGTCCCATAACACTTAATATAACACAATGAAATTCGCGATGCCGTTTGAGTGTACACAGTGGTGAAATTAAATAATATATGAACACACAGGAAAGAGGTAGGTTTTATACAATGTTAAGAAGAACTGGCATGGTCTATATTGCGCACGGCAGACTGAAATAACCAAAATTTTTCAATTGTTGCAACGGAAGAGGGAAGGCGCTTCCAGTCTTTAGATGTGCGGCGTATGAATGAATCAGAGAAACATTTAGTGTTGCATGAATTTATGCCAACCTTGTGAGCGTGGTCAATGCGTGATGATACATATGAAGGCGGAATGAGAGATTTATCGTGTAAGTCATCATGGTAAAATATCTTATGAAAGAGGCATAACCGTGCATGCTTTCGACGAAATGTGAGGGGTAGCAGATTGAGATTAGATTTTATTGAGGATACACTAGCGGTGCGGTGATAATTAGAGAAGATGAAACGAGCTGCATTATTTTGAATAATTTCTAGCTGGTCAATGAGATCAGTAGTGCCCGGGTCCCAAACTGAAGATGCGTATTCAAGTTGCGAACGAACTAACGTTTTGTAAAAGAGAAGCTTGGTACTAGAAGGGGCCGAGCGAAAGTTCCGTTTTAAGTAGCCTAGCATGCGGTTAGCTTTGTTGACAATGAATTCGACATGACTGTTCCAGCTAAGGTTAGAAGCGATATGAATGGCAAGGTACTTGTATGACGCTACTGATTCGAGAGCTACATTGTTAAGGTGATACGTAGGTGAGTTGCTAGATGACCTTGATACGCGCAGGAATTTGCACTTGTTAACGTTTAGCGTCATTTGCCATGCTTTGCACCAAGAGGAGATGTTGTTAATGTCAGTTTGAATTGCGCGTACGTCATCGTCGGTTATTATTTCACGGAAAAGGACGCAGTCATCTGCATATAAGTGAATTGATGATGTAACAGAATCAGGCAGGTCATTAATGAATATTAAGAAGAGTAAGGGCCCAAGCACGGTACCTTGAGGAACGCCAGAAAGAACGGGGTGTAAATGTGAGTTAGTTCCATTAGTTGCTACAAACTGCTGACGGTCTGTTAAAAAGCACTCCAGCCATTTTAGTACGTCAGTATCGATCCCTATCATGCGCATAAGAAATTTGCTATATGTGAAAAAAGAACGCGTTCTAGGATCTTACAGGGGATGCTGGTGATTGAAATAGGCCGGTAGTTGTAAGGTGAGTGCTTGTTTCCAGATTTATGTACTGGAATCACCTTCCCTATCTTCCAGTCGGTCGGCATCGCGCTATTTTCTAGAGACTGCTGAAATAATTTGGAAAGAATAATGGAGGAATATATCTTAGTGCTTTTCAGAAATTTTGAGTTAATGCAGTCGATGCCGGCGGCTGAAAATGGTTTCAGGCCCTCAATGATTTTGGCGATTCCATCCGGGTTGACGATAACAGGATACATTGGCAGATAATTATGGGCGCAACAATAAGGTAAGTCGTTTGGCAGGGATTTCGTGAAGTAGCTGGAGAAGACATCATTTAATACAGTGGAGCATTCATCGTCAGGAACAGGTTCGTCATTAGCGCTTGTTAAAATAATTTTAGACCGGTCTGTAGGATTGATAATTTTCCAGAACTTTTTAGGATTATCTATCAATATATCGGGTAAAGTCTTTGCAAGAAACATTTTTTTAGCATTTTTAACTGCTGAAATATAAGCGTCGTTTGCAGTACGATATAAAGACCAACGAAACTGACTACATGAGGTGTTAGCAAGCCGGTATAAGCGCTTCTTCCGGTTAGATAAGCGCCTAATGTATGAGTTATACCAAGGCGCCTTTGGATTATACGAGATATTTCGGATGGGAATAAATCGATTGATAAGCTCGGTAACCTTATTTTTGAAGAGTGTCCAGTTCGTTTCAACAGAGCGTTGCTCGAAGCCTTCTAGGAACTTTGTTAAAAATAGGCTTAACTCACTGTTGATTTGGGTAAAATCTGCACGGTGATAATTGCGCAGTGTTTTAGTTGTCTGTACTCTCTTTTGTTTGGGTATGTTAATAGTAAAATTCAATGCAAGATGGTCACTCAGCCCTGGCAGGTATATTATTTCTGAACATAATTCAGGGCTCGAGCACAGGACTAAATCTAATATATTAGCAGTGGTGTCCGTTATTCGGGTAGGTTGTGTAACTATTTGCGTGAGGTTAAAACACGAACAAAAATCTGTGAATTCCTTGGAAGTAGAGGAAGTTGAATTAATAGAAGCAGTACTCACTGACCAATCAATGCCAGGAAGATTAAAATCGCCCAGTAAAAATATAAATGTCGAAAATCGTGTAGTTACGATGTTGATACTGTCATGAAGCTCAGAGACAAACGTCGACGATGCGTTTGGTGCGCGATAACAAGCCCCTATAATGAATTGACGGTGCGTTAGTTTCAGATATACCCATATTATCTCTAATCCGGTCGTGACATTAAGGCGAAAGATTCGAAATTTTTGTTAATGGCTATAAGGACGCCACCGCCTTGCCTTGCATTCATATCACAACGATAAAATTGAAATTTGTTAGGTGAGTCAAGGATTTCGCTGTCACGAATGTGCCCATGAAGCCATGTTTCGGTTAGTACTAAGATATCAGCAGAGCATGAATCAACAAGAGATGAAAGTTCAGTTCTTTTCCTGATTGCGCTTGTTATGTTGGTATACAAGACGGACACGTGTGTTGGGGGAAGGTGGCAACCACTGCCCCTCTGAAACCGCTAATCACAAGATAACGGATTTTGTTCCTCGGAAGAGGCAGGCGGGGGTGCAAGACTAGGAAGCGGGTTATGGGTGACAGAACGTTTTGGGCTAGTGTAGGGTAACTCAGATATAACATCTGTAATAGGATTGTACGTAAAGCACTTGTTATCGATGACTAGCTTATTGTACTTAAGCTTGAAAAATGGCAAGTTTGGTAGGGATTTAGCGTATTCGATCAGCCTCTTTCTAGTTTCACGAGTCGCTGGTGAAAAATCCTCAGTTATGCTGATTTCGTTTTCTTTTAGTAGTTTAGCTTTTAACTGCAGAACTTTTTCCTTTGACTTGTGGCTGGCGAATTTTACTATAACGGGGCGGTTACGGGAGGGGTGGTGTTGTCCTATTCTATGCGCGCACTGAATGTCAGCTGAAGTTATCTGGTTACCGAGCAAGTTTAGCACCTTCTCTTCGGTCTGTGCCCATGTTTCGGTTTCATCAGGAATTCCATGAAATAGCAAGTTGTCTCGCCGGCTTCTGTCCTCGAGTTCGTTCATACGCGATTGCAAAAGCTCGTTTTGTTTCCTAAGATCGTTGATAGTGTGTTCCATATTTTCTTTAAGACTGTCTATGGCTTCCACCTTGCGCTCAACGTCCGCAAGCCTGCTGCCCAAGTTCCCGAGAACCGAATCGATTTTTTGCTGACCTTGACGGACTTCTTCAATACTTTTTTTCATTTCAAGATTATTGGCTGTTATTGAAGCAGACTGGTCCTGTAGCACTTGGAGGATGCGCAGTATTTCGTCGTTTTGTGAGGTTACTTCTGAAGTATTAGCCGTAGACGGTTTGACTTTATCGGGGGGGGCTATCTTTCGAATCTTGGCGGATAACATGGCGTGTCGAGGGGCCGGGGTTTTCTTCGACATCTCCCGACATCAATAACAGAAGGCAATTGTTTAGACACTCGGATAATATATGAGAGAAAACCCGTGGGCACGGGAACAGCAACAGGCAACGATTTGCGTTCTTTTTTGCGTATACAGAAATACAGTTACGCACCTGGAGCAGTAGAACAGGGTGTTTGTCAGACATGGCTGGCGCCGTGCTGTCCGCGTGCCCATTGAAGGGTGCAGGGCGTTGCTGTAGGTTTATATCCGGCGGTTCCCAGTGTGTAGATGATGATGCAGCTTGCCACGTGAAGAAACGGCTATCGGGGATTGCCAAGTGAGCCGGTGATTGGGAGTTCCTGCGCTCCTGTCACGCTATCTAAGTGGAAAGTGCACGAAACCCGTGTGGACCCTGCAGCGAGCTCAGTCAAAGATTGAGGGCGGAGCTCGGGGCGTGATGCATATGCCACTGGTCTGCCACTGCAGGCTACGCCCTCTGGGAGTAAAAGAAAATCTGAGTACGCACAACCTTGACACGTTAACTCCTTTAGGCGACAGGAGGTGCCCAAATCCTAAGTACTGGTTGCGAATACCAGTAGTGTCTACACCCTGCGAAATTTTCCTCATGTTTTTAAACTGTATTCAACACAAAACCATTAATAAATAGATAGGCTTCGAGAGAAAGCCCTATTAGACGCTTGTTTACTCTGAGCTTAATGTGATCGCCAGTCGAAAGTTATTCGAAAATCGTGCACCTCATCAGAAGGAATCCCCAAGAAACTTAACTCCCCCTAAACCATCTTGTTAACCACATAGTGCGAAATCCACGGTAAGAACAAGAAAACAAATCAAAACTCACGGTGCCATAGTTCTTTAGAAGAGATGGAAGGGTGTACTGAGCATATCATTTTCCTATAATCAATAGAGGTATCTGTGCTGTCTAGTCGTCGTCATGCCTTGGAAGGTAGCTTAATTCTTTCCTTAGTTCGTCTAAGTTGCATAGATTGTTTATATTGTTCCTAATTTCTGATATACCCAAAAACTGACGCATAATTTACAAACGGTGTGTGCTTTAATCACACCGCGGAAGGGCCAAAGAAAACAGTACTTGTATCTCGGCATGATGCGTTTTATGTAGGTCAAGGATATCTTTTTTGAATTAAGTTAATGCGCTGCAGATTAAAAAACGTTATAATATCCCGAATTAAATGACAATAATTTAAATGTTTTACGATCAGTTTGAGCAGGGGGCATATTTTTTGCACGATCAACTGCACCATTAAGTTTAGCTGTTTTGCTTAACATATAATTAATAACATAGTTACCTATGATATACTCAAAGAAAAAACACCCCAATGCAATTAATCTTCGCTACTAGAGTCACATCTTGTTGCGGAGGAATATATACTTTTAGGCCTAAACATGCGTGTTTCAGGTTTAACCTCCACTGCCTGCTTTGAATTGTCAGTCGACCAATCCTTTCGAGATTTCAATGTAGTGTTTAACTAATCAATATTTTATAAGTTACTCCACCTGAATCGAACACTCTGGTGTTATTGATGTATATGACGAACTTTGCACTAGCGATAACGCTCACAATATTGTTTAAATAAATATTAAGTGGTAGACAGCCCAGTACACTACTCTGGGAAAAACGACACAAAACCGACTTCGCCCTAGTTCATTATCAACTGGTACCGCTAGCTCTCTTCAGGGCCGATAACATTTTCAGAATTTCGATGGCTTTCCTCGAATATTATGCCTAATACGGAAACCTAATGCGGCATCTGTGAGAAGTGGTGAGACAGCGTTGACACAAGCGCTGGTGTGTGACAAGAAGTAGCAAACATCCCATCTCGTGATGGAGTGAAGCGAGGGAGAGTATTGATCTGCAAGTCATCGCTCAATGTGCTGACCTAAAGCGCTAGAATAAAGCTGCTTTAATCTCCATATTCTTCACACCCTTTGACAGCTGTCGTTGAAATCTGCTTTACAGAGTGGCAACCGAGCTATAATTTTTGTTTGTTTATTTCGTTCTTGTTTTCCTGAGCCAGCTCGTAAGCAAATACACGAAGAAAAAAAATTAGCTGAGGTTCAAGTACTGCATGGTTAAAGACCGAAAGCTATGGCGTACCGGGCAACTATAAGCGGCTTGGTGTCTGTACCGTTGAGTGCTTTCCGCACACTGGATAGGCGGCGCACCCACCCTGCCACCCTGGCAGGTGGCAGTTACTGGTTGATCGCGAGAGTTGGCTCACCCAATGAACTCTGCGGCCTATTGCAGCAGTGTCGCGTGTCTGCCACAACATTGTCATCGCTAACGCGTGCAGCCCACCCCCACATACCTATGATTCAGGCGTCCACTGACCAAGGCAGCCAGTTATGCGTACTTCCTTTCCTAAAATCATCGGAGTGTAAAACGCTGTCAACGCCAACGCGAATGAACACAACGAATAACGACGGCCTATGGCCTCAGCGCCGCGTTTGTGGCACAACGTTGTCAATGTCAACGCATACAGCGCACATCTTTCACTACTGCCATGTAGCTTGAAGCACGACTGAGGTTCACTGTTCCAAGAGGGCAGTTATGCGCTTTTCCTTTGCTTTCGAAGCTCAAGGTAATTTGAAGGTAAAAACTAGGCACAGGGCGATCGAAGCACGAGGTCCTGTAGTGATGCTTCCACTTCAAAAATTATTTCCCTCTACCCGAGAGCAGAGATACACCCAATAAACAGCAACTATAACACAGAACAGCAGTTTATTTCGGCGCAGTACATTCGTCAAAAAGCAATCACCGAACCTGCACGAAATAATATGTGAGTTTCGACATGTTCCTGAGAGAAAGCAAGGATCGCCATGGTAAACCACCAGTTCATAAACGGCAAGGAATTGAAACGGTTTTTGCGCATAATACGCAATGAAAGACAGCCTCCTTTGTTTCCCAGAAGTTTCCGCGAAAGGACGCCAGACGACAGTGAAGGTCAGACGCCCAGAATGGCTCGCCACAGTGCTGGTCAACAAGCTGCAGCGAGAATCGAACCTATTTTGCTGGGACGCACCATTGCACAGGGGTGCCACGGCTAATTCTATTGTTCTCACCGCTTTTCCCTATATATCTCACTTAACACAACGATGCTTTGCGTCGTCGCCTTCTTCATCCTTTATATTTGTGACCTTTTTCCGAGACACACTGGAACTGTTTACCGCAAAGAAAGGTCAAAGTTTAGGAATAGCTGCACCAATACCGCGAGGGCAACGCCGCAGGCGCCTGTCAATTTGGCGCCGTCATCAAAGAAAGTGACAGCGAGGGAGACGCTTTATTTATCGCCTCGCCAAAATCGTGCAGCGCGGTTCACGCTTCCAAAATAGCGTTAGCTAATTACGGCCCGAAAGCAAGTACTTGGCGCGCAGGAACGCTTCGCAAACTGTCCGGCACCCACGCTTTCTTCGGGCACGGTAACCGTAGACAAACTAAACTAGAAAACATTCAGTGACGAACCGTTCTTAGATTCCTTCACTGGTGCACATTCGATCCCCCGTAAACTAACTCCATGAGTAATTCCCGAAAGGCTGCGCCGTTTTAGCGAGACGAGATGTCTCACTCAAACTCTTCAGCGAAAGAAACTGAAGTACGATATACCTTAGAGAAAAAAATAAGACGAACAACCACCATGACGTTCTTCCAGGCTGCTGTAAGTATATAACAAGAAACTACAGTCGCTGGAAGCATTGAATTCACATCCATATACTGAGGAGACGACTCGTCTTTGTCAGGGATGCTTCCTTTTGAGCGGACGGTTTTTGCTTGCATTTTGAGCTCATAGATTCCTTTCGGAATCATCCACAAAGGATACGAAAGTTGCGTCACACGAGAATCCCTACCCCAGTGACCCAGAACACATAATCTACCAAGTGTTCGCTGAAATTCGGGATGTTATACTGCACAAACATGTTGGCGTTTTTCGGAGTGCTGATAATTTGGTCTAAATGCTCCCGGTGCACCGCTGTAAGCGCTGCGTAAATACAGAACACCATAATCACTTAGTTCAAAATCTCACAGCAGATTACGCATGAAGATTTGATTCTATTCAATTCAATCCGTTTTTTTTTTCGAACGGTTATAGACACAACTCTGAATTGTTCCCTGGACTAAGACGCGCAGAAATTTGACGACGGTCCTGGGGCAGCAATTTGACGAAAGTCCAGCCGCCATAGTACAAGACAGCAGTAAACGCAGGTTATCAATATAGACAAACAATAAAAACTGCGCGCTCATCAAAATTGGAAGAATGTGCACAAAAATATTGACATCAAACGCGCACATCCAGAAAAAAGAATCTCATATAATACGGAAGCACACAATGACAGGACAGTTTAATTCATTTAACAAATCATAGTCATACCTAGGCAGTACACACCAATAAGAGTATCAAGCCCATCAAGATGATGCGTATCATTTCAGCTGAGGTTACGAAAGAATTTTTCAAATTCTTTCTTCGAAGAAAAACTCTTTGGGCTATTTGTTTATAACTGATGGTAGGTCATGCTCTCATGACTTTGTATTGGGCGCGGAAATAGGGAGCTAACTAATATGGAAGTTCTGTAATGCATAAATTTGTTGTTCGCGGTTGTAATGATGTCACAAATTTAAGAAAATTTGCATTTTCTGTAGAGAAGAAATAGAGCCAGCTTAACAACTAATATTCATAGCTGCGTGAATATAATAATCCAATATTACGGAAATGGATTTTTTGCGGCTGTCTGTATATCAACGTTCCCCACATAACGCAAAATCCTTTTTTGAAGCGCATTGATTTTATCAATATTTCGTTTTGTTGCGGACCTCCAAACAAGACAACGGTAATTTGTGTGAGGTGCAAATAGTGCATGTTATGACTACAGTTTATTTGTTCACGTAGGATATTTCTCCAGAAAGACAGAGCGCCCGCTACCGCTTCCTGCACACATAGTTTACGTGGTGATCGCCGCTTAGGTGAAAATTCAGAGTACCGCCAAGAATCTTATGTTCAACTGCTATTGTGATATGGTCATTCATATAACTGATAGAATTTTGCAGTGTAAATATTTTATTTCTTGGTCTAAAAAGTAAAGCTTTAGTCTCAGTGAGAGTGATTATGTTGCGATCAGACTGAGACCACCAGCCCAGATTTTCGAGCGTTCTATTGCACTGCAGAACCAAGTCATGTGAATCTTTACCGGTAAAAAGGTGGCTACTATCATCGGGATATGTAAAGCAATTGGCTGACTGTACTATGTACTGTATGAAAGAAGCCAACAGCCACAGAAACCAAGGGGCACAGGGGATTTTTTTAATTAATTTATTTATTTCGTGGTGTTGATCAACTCAGAATATTACTGAATATGTTATCGTTTAAAGCTAATTGATTAGAAAAGCAGAAGAAAAAATAACCACATGCCGCCGGTGGGATTCGAACCCGCGACCTCCGAGTTACGCGTCCGGTGCTCTACCTCTGAGCTACGGCGACGGCTGTCAAATCTTCTGTTTTCGGGGGTATTTATGTTTACAAGTAACCTAACCTTGAGAGTGTTCATCAGCGCCACCCTCGTTCATAAGCGGCGGACGTAGAACGTCCTGAGTTACCGCAGGTGTGACGTAGAACTGCATCGAACGGAGAGGGTGGAAGCTGCGTGAGAACCCTCTTATGCTTCCTATGGCGTCAAGGCTGCCAGAACCGAGGCCCTCGCTAAGCAATGAAGCAAACAAGGGAAGGGGAATGAGGCGCTCGTTGTAAATATGTACTAAGTACTATGTACTATATCATAATAGCGGGCCTAGGACTCTGGTAAAAACTGGGAAAACCTGCCCCGCGCTCGGTACATTGGGAATCCACGGGACGAATGAGTATGTTTAAAGCGCGATGCCCTAGATTTTAATGCGTAACTTGACAGTGCCAGAACTTTAAAGGTATCGCTTATAGGCACTTGCCAGGGACGGCTCCAAAGTTTGACACTGGATATGGCAATGTCCTGCAGTGAGACAAAGTTTGGCGAGGAAGGAGCCTCTAGTCTGAGGGAAAGGTAATCTGCCTGTTTTTCAGGTACGTCTCTGTTCTTTTCTTCTGATTTTCACAAACAAAAAATGGCAGGATGGTTACTACGTAACGCGAGATTCATTTCATTTCATTTATTGAAGCCTTAAGGGCCCGTGGGCATTACATAAGGCGGGAGCAAGAACAGTGTGTAACAACATATGATACCAGCTCAACAAAAACGAAAACAAAAAAGCTATGAAACGAAACAGAGGGAAAAAAACCATTAAAGGAGACAGTAACACAGGATCAGATTATTTGATGAAGCCGAATACATCACGTAAGGCACAGGTGATTCGCTAATTCAGTGCGGAAAATTGCTCGATCTGTGCAAGAAGCAATATTATCAGGCAGGGCATTCCATCGGGCTGTTGCATCTGGAAAGAATGAATCATTCATAGCTGATGTGCGGCCTTTCATGGGAGCTATGGGATGAGCGTGGTTTAGGCGAGGGGATATTCTTGATGGCGGCTGCAGCAAAGGATGCCTGTTAATAGGGCGGTAGAAAAAGGAATGAAGGAGGCATAAGCGTGATACGATGCGACGTGATTGGAGACTTGGGAGAGAAAGGGCTCGTTTTAGTGCAGTGACACTACTATCACGCGAGTACTGTGGCATGATAAACCGTGCAGCTCGATTTTGAACGGCTTCTAATTCATTTGTAAGGTATGCTTGTGAAGGGTTCCAGATGGATGAGGCGTATTCAAGCTTTGGGCGTATGTATGTCTGATAAGCTAGTTGTCTGATTTCAGGTGGTGCTGATGTTAGGTTCCGTCGCAGATAACCAAGAGTGCGTGAGGCCTGGGAGCATATTGAATTAATATGAGTGACCCATGATAAGGATGTCAGGTGAACGCCAAGGTATTTGTAAGAGGAAGTTCGGGCAATGGGAGTTGAATTAATATGGTATGTGCAGTTAATATAGGTTTGTTTACGAGAAAAGGACATGAGTTGGCATTTGTCTAGGTTAAGTGGCATGTGCCATTTTTCACACCATGATGCAATTGTGTCTATATCATTTTGTAGCTTAATGGCGTCTTCAGGGGCATGGATGATGTTATAAACGACGCAGTCATCCGCAAAAAGTCGAAGTTTGGTTCTTGTGTTAGATGGGAGATCATTTATGTAGATTAAGAATAACAACGGACAACGGTGATAACCCTGCGCCCTGAGGGACACCTGATGTGACGTCAGTATGCGATGAGCTGCAACAGTTGGCGAATGTAAATTGCACGCGCCCTTTAAGAAAGTGCTCGAACCAGATAAGTAATGTTTGCGGGATTCCAAGTAAAGCAAGTTTAGCTAGCAGATGATTATGCGGAACACGGTCGAAGGCCTTAGAAAAGTCGAGAAAGATGGCATCAATTTGTAGGCGATTGTCCATGTACTGAAGGATGTCGTGAGTGAATTCGGCGAGCTGTGTTTCGCATGATAGTAGTTTTCGAAAGCCATGTTGGTGCGGGTAAAAGTAATTTAGTGATTCAAGATGAGCGATTAAATTTGATGCTATTACGTGCTCAAGGAGTTTGGACGGGATGCTGGTGAGCGAAATTGGTCGATAGTTGTTTGGTTTTGACCGATCTCCTGATTTGTGAATAGGAATTATTTTTGCTTTTTTCCAATCGTGAGGAACTTCGCCGGTACTTAGGGACTGTGAGAACAACCGGTATAGTATTTTACTTGATATTGCGATAGTATTCTTTAACATTTTGGTGCTAATTTGGTCACATCCAGCTGACGACGATAGTTTGATGAAGTTAATTCAGTTGGCTATTCTATCGGCATTAATTTCTATTTCTGGCATTGAAGTCACTGGAAAGTCATGCATGGAAGGAACAAAAGCGTTAGTGGAAGAAAACACTGATGAAAAATACTTGTTAAGAGCCGTCGCGCATTGTTCTACCTCGACCGGCTGGTCATCATCTCCTGAGAGTTCGAACTGCTTAGTATGGCTTTTGGGGGAGAGAATTCGCCAGAATTTACTTGGGTTTGACTGTAATATTGATAGCAGATTAGAAGGAAAAAATTTCTTTTTAGACGCCTTCAATTCTTTAACATAATTATTTGCACTAAGACGGTAGCGCTCCCATGCCGTGCAGCTATTAACTAGTTTCGCGTGCCTGTAGTGAGGTTTTTTTCTTGTTAAGGAGGCTTTTAAGACGGTTGTTGAACCATTGGTTGTTTAAATAAGTGTTTATAAGGACGGTGGGAATGTAAGAAGCTTGTAAATTAAGCATCATGTTTTTATATAATTCCCAATTCGTGTTGACAGAGCGAGATGAGTATATAGTACTAAAGTGTTCATAAAACTGTTCAAGTTCCCGGTTAATTGCTTCAAAGTCCGCTCTCTTATAATCAGTGATAAGCTTTTGGGTAGGGTATCTCTTTTTGATAGGTAATGAGATGCATATATGAAGGAGGCTATGATCGCTGAAGCCCGGTAATATGTTTATGCTTTTAATGTCGTCTGGATTAGATGTCAGTAAAAGAACCAGTGTATTGTCGCCTCTTGTTGGGCATGTTATTACCTGATATAAGTTTAAATCTAGAACTAAATCAAGGAACTGTTTTGCTTCGTTTGATTGTGATTTGTGAGGTTCTGATAGCAGAGGCCAATTGATAGTCGGATAGTTGAAGTCACCAAAAAGAAAGATAGGCGCGTTGGGTAGCTTGCTCCGAATTGATGTCAGTGAAAGGCGAAGGGAATTGCAGAATGATGGGCTATTTCCAGGAGGACGGTAGCAGATACCGAAAACTGTTTTGATACCTGTACAATGTACGCAGACCCATGTCAGTTCTATTATATCGTCGTGGCTAATGAGCGATGATGATACGGTGCTTTTCACGGCTAGAAGTACCCCTCCTCCTCTTTTGCCCAGTCTGTCGCGACGATATAGTGTTAAGTTAGCGTTGGAGGGAAAAATTTCGTGGTCGTATATGTCCTGGTGTAGCCACGTTTCAGTGAGTACTCAGCTACAGTACTCAGCTACTCAGTACTCAGCTACAGCTGTTAGGGTATTTATATTTTAAGATCTGTTGAGGTACAGAACACGAGAGTGACTTCATATCTGTATCGTTCTGGAGCGTTCTTTTCAGTTTTCCACAGATTCTCCGTTTTTGACTTGCTCTTTTCTCCAGTCCGCCGTTCTAGACGACCCTCTCTTCGGGCTGCGCGTTTCGCAGCAGATGCCGCAGATGGACCGTGCTAGATTTCTCCGTTCTCGCCATACACTCCCTCGTCCTTCCACGCTAAACTCCCTCCGGTTGGTTGCCCTGGTAATCACCCTCCGGTTATTTAATCCTACACTCTCGTTATACCCTCCTCCTTCCATGGTAACCATCATCCTTCTTCCAGGATAACTACCTTCCGGGCAGTTCGCGTAGCAGTCACCCTGCGCTTGCGCCTTAAGCTCTCGCCATGCCTTCCTCACGGTTAAGCATTCTCACGCTCTCGCCATACCCTCCTTCTTTCGTGGTAATCATCTACCGGTTAGCGATTCCTCCGCTCTCGCCACATCTTTCTCCTTATACAGTGACCACCTTCAAGATGGCGCCCGGGTAACCACACTCCGGTTGCGCCTTCCTACCCTCTCGTTTTACCCTCCTCCTCCTGCCAGAGTAACTAACCTCCGGTTGGTTCCCATGGCAACCACCCACCGGTAACACCTTCTTACGCTCTCGCCATACCCTCCTCCTTGCAGGGCAACCACTCTCCATATAGTAGCTGCGGCACCCACCTACCGGTTAGGCGATCCTCCACTCGTCCTGCTCTCCTCTTTGCACGGTAATCACGCTCCCAGTGATATTCATGGCAACGCACCCACCGGTGACGCCGACGACTACTGCTACTCTGCACCTACTACTACTACGATAACGACGAAGCAGAACCCAGGAACCGGCGCGTAACAGCTGTTGCTGTAAAACACGCACGTGGGCGACGCAGGAGCGATGCCGGCAGCATTCTTCCGGGTACGGATTCCTCCCCTTACTTCCTACCCTCCTCTTTCCAAGGTAACCACCCTCGGAGTGATTACCAAAGAGACGCAAACATCGGTTATGCCGACGACTACAACATAATACTACTAGTACAACAATGACGACGCAAAACCCAGAAACAGGCACTTAACAGCTGAAGCCGTACATATAAATTTAAGAAACATACCTGCAGGAAAGTACAGCCGTGAGAAGATTGTCTAGAGCACTGGAGCGGTGCACAAGGAAAGAATTAAGGCGAAATTCAACGCAGCTGCTACCATATGGGCATGATACATGTGCCTGGGCCGCTCGTAATGCGGTTGCGCTCGAGCGCAAGGATTTTTTGCGTAACGCAGTACCAGCCTAAAATTTCGCATCCATTCTTCCTCAGAACATCACGTTAACGCTCTAGACAACACATCCAGGCTGCGTTTGTGTCTTTTAACCTTCGCTGTAAGCTCGGCATTCGCATGTCCAGGTTAGCTTCTACAAGACATACAATTTTAATATCTAGAAAAGTTGCAAAGCTGGCAGCGTCGGGTTGCGGTGACAATAGCGAGCCCAATACCCTAATAAAAGGCGTAATAAAAGAGTTCACCACCACCACCCCATGCCCTTTTACCTGCTGGACTTTATTTAAGTTTATGCTGTCGAAAGAAGAGTATATGAGTCGAGACAGGCCTGCGCCTAAACCAATGTCCGAACATTGACATAATCACAGCCATGTGATGTGTTTTTCGTGGTCCCGTGTGGAAGCAGAATTGAAATTTTGCTATTCAAATCAATTAGATAAGTGCATTCGCAAGAAATAGTAGCAAATTATTCATGAAAAACCAAGCGCCGAGGTATATGGAGCGCTCGTGCCTTTTCAACGCCTTCAATCTTGGCGGCGGCACGTAAAGGGCGCATGCGTTCGCTCACAAGAGAGACTATGATGCCATCTGCGTGGCAGTCATGCTTTCGTGGCGCACCCCTTTACCATCCAACGAAAAAAAAGTCATTCTTGCAGGACAAGCGCCGCCGGCCGTTGTTACGTCTCCAGACTCGTAATTAAAAGCTGCTTACCCGGAAAAAAAGCGAAGAGGAAAAGCGCCGAGAAACGGCCGCGTGTCGACATTGGCCAGCGCAGATTTCCGAGGTCGCAGGGTTCGGAAAGAACAAAGCAAAATGTGGAATCAGCCAAGAGGCGAAGATTGCAGCTGACGAATGAGCACGCTCGCAGTGTGGAAATGCACGCACAGCCGCCGACAACCTCGAACACGGCGAAAACATGGCGAAAGCCTCTTAAATGCGTTGTGAGGAAAATAAACCCACCTTGGTGGCGCGTGCGGCTCCACTCCTGTGCCTCCTTTTTCCCCTCATCTCGCGTCGAGATTTACGGTCATGGAGGAAGCGTATGCTGCTCTTCACTGGTGTCCATCACGGGTGTGCTTGGCAGTTGGCCATAAGGCGCAAGGCTCTTCTGATCGCCACGTCTCAACAACCACGGCATCTGAAGTGGGCGTAACAAAAGTGATGCATTCTGTGAGGCCGTAAACTCGATAAATAGCTGCGGTAAAGAATATCTGCACAGTTCGATACTTCGTGTTCTCGCTAACCTAACTGCTCTAGCATTAGCTCAAAAGCATGCACGCTGCGTCCTCGGTGCTCAAATGACCCATGACACTTTATTCTCCACAGGAACGAACCCAGGAAACTTCCTTAAAGAGGAAGCGAACAAACGGAGGGCTGGAGAAAGAACGCAAATCGTTATGCAGAGTGGGTTCTTCGGTTCGGTCACGAAATCTAATGTCGGCCTTGGATTTTGCGTACACAAGCTACGTGAATTCAGGGCACACACGCCTTCCTTGTGACATCTCTTGATGCCGCCAAAGACATGAGGGTACACATAAGCTCCGCCTTAAGGGCATGACGCGTTGGTGTTGATGGGTCACTTCAGCGAACTGGGGTCCTCTTTGCGCATCACTTCGCAGGCACGGAGACGGTTCTTTCTTTCACCATCACATATCGCTTAACCTGCCCTTAAGTGTACAACGCGATAGCGTGAAACATCCCTCCCGCGCAAGTACTCCTTCTCTGTCGTCTAGGTTCTGCCTAGGTTCTGCCTATGCGGAATAAGTAATTCGCTACTTTACATTGATACATCGTGGGGAGTCCGCACACCAATACCTTCCCAGTGGTGCAACGGTTAAGCGATGCGCCACCGCCCCGGAAGGTGGCTGTTTCAAACGCAACACCCGGGACTTCTGAGACCCAGGTTGCTCTCCCCGAGCAACCTCTCGACGTCAGTCCTTAATTTAACTGCCACCTGCTACGGTGCGCACTTTTCTGACAATCCGATGGGCAGGTTGTGATGACGTCACAAGGTCATGTGACCTAGGTGGCAAGCGGCCCACCAGCTTTTCTCGGCGCGAAGACGACGCCGAGATTGCTGATGAACGGGACCTTTAACGCTGTTGTGTTAAAAGTAAAGCTTCATGGCCTGCGGACATGAGAGTTAGCATCATTCGCCGCGTTCACTTCCTGTATTAAGGTACGGTGCTCAGTCAGTCAGTAGACGGCGATGCTGAACTTTGGAACGACTTCAAGTTGCCTTTACGCAGCGGAAAAGAAAAAGATATAACTAAATCTGCTCTCACGCCTTCATATCGGATCATGCACTTCAGGGGGACAAAAGACCGGACCACAAGTGGCAAAACAACCTATGCACGAAGTCCGGCAAAGGTCGCTACCCCGACTAGAAATTATCGGGCCGGCCTGTTCAGCCAAAGCTGGGATCAGTTATGTTTCTTACGCGGGCCAACATCAGCATCCCATTCAAGGAACACCATCGGAAGCCGATCTCAGCAGCGTTGGCGTAATGCATTGCCAGAGGGTAATTAAGGTTGAGCATAAGTTAGCATGCCAGTAGCCTTGCAATGGGCCAAGGTTTACCTGCGACGTTGGCCCTATTACGGCCCGAATATCAAAGCAGAAGTACTTGATGCAGGGCTTGTTGGTTCATGCTACAAAATTTTAACGGCGCAAAAAGGCACACATATTGGCGCTCATACAGTCCGTTTCTTTCTGTCTTTTCCTGTGTGTGTGCCTTTTTGCGCCGTTAAAATTTTGTATCAAAGCAGAGGGGTGCCAACCGTCTACCCAGCAGAAACGCTTATTGTTGTGAAGTAAGCTATTCTCTTTTTGGAAAAAAAAAAAAAAAAACGGACGATGAGGGGGAAAGAGGTTAGTTCTTTCGGGGACGAACTAGTATGCTTCAGCTATTCCTTCTTTTTAGAGCCATATGTGGAAGGCTTTACCGTTCATCCCCTTGCAAAATGGATGCTACACTTCGTCTGCCGAAGCCGCCGTTAAAAAAAAAAGTAGGAGACGGGTTATGCTTGATTTCCGGAATAGCTTCGTACGATATAATCAATGAAATCTCGGTAGAAACGTGTTACTACAAGGAAAAAAGAAGCACGCGCTCACTATATTTGAACTTACGACGTTTCAGTTCGGAATCGGACTGAAAGGTCGACCCAGGCCCCACCTGCTGGAGCGGAAAGGAGAGCGTTTTATACTTATGCGCGTGTTTTGCTCTAGTAGAACATTGGCACTTTTATCGAAGGTATTGATCTTTAAGGCAAAGCGGGATCATCATTTTACGTGTTTGGGCAACAAACTGTCGTGAGCCTTAAAGAAAAACTAAGACTGTTGCGATGGTGACTGCAGGCTTAGAAGCGTCGAACCGCGTGTGTACTTGACACCCAGCACTTGGCAACCGACCGCGAAGCAAGGTTTTTCCTTCACTTTTGCTCTCATGATTCGATGTATTTGTCTTATTTTATTTCAAGTGAATGCAATAATATGGGCCAATATATTCGTGCATATATGTCAATTGCACTTGTTCGTTCACCCGAAAAAGTAAGAAATAGTGGCTCCAACTTTTAAAAAGCGCTCGGCAGCTCGTTAGTCGTCACTGCTCTTCGTCGGCACAACTTTCCTTCCCTGCCTTTAGCCAGCTACGTCCCTGCTTAACGTTAACGTTAAAGCGGGTCAAGGTTCATTTACCAATCGCGGCGATTCTTGATCTAATGCCGATGGGCGGCCGATCGTCAGTAGTCAGGAATTTCTGGTTGGGGCGGAACAATCCGCGCATGCATGTGCCGCTAGCGATTTCACGGGTACTTGCTGGATGCCAACAAGGAGGCTCAACACATTGTGCACCGCTCGTCAATGGCGATGTAAGAAATCAACTACGTTTTGAAAAATGCTACTGAGGTTTTGAAAAACGCTGCCCCGGGTTTGAGCTAATAACATTCACCAGCACCATCTGTTCTGCCGTTGTTTTCAGTCGTCCCTGCGCTGTGGTCGAATCGGGCTATTTCGCATCGTTGGACAAGAGTTCTCTGTCCTTACACAGGGCATCAGGGATAATCTTACAGCCCAATACTAGAACTAGCAATTAGTCGCTTACCCAGAAAACTTCAGGCTGCTCGCTTACTGTTTGTCATCACAACCCTTCTCTTCAGGATCACCGCCAATATGTTAAATTATTTTGTTTTCAATTCAACCCATGCTTCAAGCATGAGACACCTACAGCTCCCAACCTCAGCTCCTCAGTCGAACGTGTTCCCGAAGTTGTGGCAAAACTGATTAGAATTTCCATTTGAAACGCAGTCATGTACGAGAAAAAAAATTAACTGCAACCGCCAAGAGGTATACTCAGCCTATGCCGAAGCAAAACCACCAGTAGATTGCGCAACTGACGCTTCAGGCCGCTCGCCCATCAAAGTTTTTGAAGATTTTTTATGCGAAGCATACTAAAATAGCCCAACCCAGCTCCTCGAGCGCGGCGGTGTCGTTACCATTGACCTTTCGTGACCTCCATGTCATACCACGTGATGCGTGACGTCACAGCAGATGAAAAACGGGGGCCCAACTCGCGCCGTCGCGCGAGGCGTCGCGACCAAGGAGGACCACGTGATGCGTGACGTAACGACATAGGAGAAACGGGGCCCCAGCTCGCGCCGTCGCGCGAGGCGTCGCGACCAATGTGTTTCCTGCTTCTGCCGCTAGGTGCGCTGTAGTGAACACGTGATGCTGGAGCGGCGGTATACAAGGCGGGGCGCCTGCCTCTGCTAGGCGTACACGGGATAGAGATGCCTCCTGGAGACAGGGCTGCTCGTTGGAATGAGAAGCAAAAGTTGCGGCGTGCTACAGAGACTGATCAAGAGCGTGAAGAACGTCTAGCCAAGCGGTGTGCTCGATATGCAACTCGGCGACAATATGCTCCGCATCTGACTAGGCTTAACCTGAGCTAAGCCTCAGCCATTTTTTTCTTTATTGTTAAAAAATCCATGAACCATGGAAGGCGGTGTTCCTAGGTATTTCCTTACGGGGCCCGCACTTGCTGGAGATAAGGCGGAATGCAGTTACACAGACTACATTACTCGGAAGACAGTAGGTCGTTGCACTGATAACACGTGGGGCTTCTTTAAAGGGCAGCTTTGGGGTTTTTTCGAACGTTTTCAATTTACAGTCGTATCACATTCCTCAGAGTCCCTTCTCGCCGAAAAACCAGCCGTTTTTCAAAATACTGCGTGGAATCATTTTGAAATAACGAAAAGAGGAAACCGAAACGGAAACTCAGTCAGTGGCCAGGGATTATTCTTGGCACGACCGAGCGATGATGTCACAAACATTATCAGAAAACCACGGTACGGTATTGACTAGGTGAAGTATAGCGACTAAAAACAATGAGTCCTTCCATAGAATTCCTGAGACGACCTAACACAGACCTCCAAATTTTGCTACTGAAGCGGGCAGCGGATATTAACATGGGGAAAATATTTGTGACACCGAAAATGCAGTTTTGCCTGCAGAAAAAGTCTGAACTGAAACCACGGAAAATTTGAACTTTAAAACCGATTTGCGTCGGAATGAAATGTCGCATAGCTGCCGCACTTCGTGGAAGAGTAATCAGGAACGACAGAAAAACCGGCAGTGTAAGTTTCATTAGAATATGGTAACCTCGAAAAACTCCTGGAACTGCCATTTAAGGGTGGTTGTTGCAACTGCGTCTAAGAATAAGCTACGACGCGTACCGCACAAACACAAAGCGAAAGGCCATCACATAACGATAATCATAATTATCGTCACCGCTACCACTGGTCCCCCTTCGTTCCTGGTACATCATCCTTCGCATCCACGTGGTCGGCAGCAGTAGTGTTGCAACAGTTTGTGGCGCTTCGGAATTCCAGGGCCATTAAGCGCCTTTAAAATGTGGAACGCAACGCGCATTTAATATTGGAGCGCTCAAGTGCTCGACTGATCGGCAAAGCTGCGCTAATTATACAGGATGTTTCACCTAAGGTTTTCGCAATTTTTAAAAATAGGCTGTTTGAGTTAGAAGAGTGTTTTTTTCCGGCATAGCATTGTCAGCGGTGAAGTATATCAAAATAGAGCTAAGGCGTGCTAACTAGCAGGCTGGTTAAATAAGATTGAATATTTAACTTTTACTATTGCTGTTAGACTCCTTAATTACTGAGATACGCGTGGCCCACCGTAAGTAATGTCCATATAAATTTTTAGGATTTCGAAAACGCGATTACCCTCGGCGCTGTGGCCCAGCAAACTTTTCCAAAAGTGCGCCAAAAATACAAGCGCATTCTAGAAGCCTGCAGAGAAAGCAACCTCTACAGTACACCTAACTCGTCTAAAGAGCCAAAATTTGTTGGGCCACAGCGCCGAGGGTAATCTCATTTTCGAAATTCTAAAAACTGATATGGATATTACTTAAGGTGGGCTGCAGGCCTCTCATTAATTAAAGGGCCTAACTGGAATAGTTAGGAAGTTAAGTACTAAATATTAGCCAAGCAGCCTCCAAGTTATCACTGCTTATGTGATTATGATGTACTACACCGCTGACTTCTGTGCCGAAAAAAAGCGCTCTTCGAACTGAGAAAGCCTATTTTTAAAAATTGTGTAAAGTTAGGTGAAGCGCTGTATATGTCGTGTCGCCTTTTATCACGCAAAAGTGCCTAAGGATTTCATGCGCGAAACATAGGTCTAGACATGTCTGTTTTTTGTTATAAGTGACTAAAAGTGTTTTGTAACAGATTTAGTATATTAGTATTTCATAAAAACGAATGCAACTATTTTGGCGTAACACTTAATAGAGCTATTTCTTGGAGTTTGCATGTTGCTAACACCATAGCGTTAGCGATCAGAACGTTAGGATTCTCGTAACGTTATCGACATCATGATCATAAACACGTGAAGTTATTAGGCTAAAAGCTAATGGTCAGTTCTGGAGAAGAATTCGCTTCACCTGTTCGGCATATTCAGCAAATTTATTTTATTTGTACAAGAACATCCGTTAAAAATTGTCCCACCAGGTTCATTCATGCGTCGTAACCTCAAGACATAAAGGTTTCCTCTTTAAAATAAGCATCCGATCGCTCTTGTAACCCCGCCTTCGCACTGCCAGCGCATCTTAATTTGTAATGAAATGAAAAAGTTATAGCTTTTTGAAACAGTTCCTTTTCGTTAGATACCTGAAGACAGGCAAGAAGTCGACAGCCGCTTTTTTTTATTAGAGCAAGTAGAAGTGAAAGGAAGTGGGTTCTTTACAAAATATTTAATTGATTTTGTTGAATTTCTAGAGTTTTGTGCCTGGCTTATGTGCCCCCTTCGCACAATTCAGAAGCAGGTCTTTGTTGTTTCATAAGTGAAACATGCTCATGAATATGAGGTTGTGTTTAATTTGTAGCTATCTAGTGGGAAGCTAGATTAATTACTTCGATAAGATGTCCTTTGTGTCTGGATGACTTCCATTCACCCATTGTCAGCTTTACTAGGTGCAGTTTATTGTTGATTTAATAATCCCATTTTGCCAGCCGTTTGTTTTTCTTTGCCGTCCACCACCTTCATTAAATATCTGTAGGGCATGTTTACTTCTCGAATTTACCAACGTCAGTCGTGCAGCATGTATGCCAGCTTATCTTTTGCCGCTATGCCGGCGTAGGTACCGTCTTTGTCAAAAGTAACCAGGCTGCATGGTTTCCTTCTAGCTTGTATAGTGGAGCCTTTGTGGCTTTCCTAAACATTGAAAGGTGTTGGAAGGTAAGAAGACCCCCAGTCCTTACCTTTAACGACCTATTCAGCTTCAGGGAAGCTGTAAGGGCTCCACTGTGCGAG